>NW_026894654.1:0-97825 GCF_032452875.1 Bos javanicus | reverse complement strand
TGTACTTCGTTCAGTTACATGCTACTACCATGTACTGATCACGTGACTGATCATGCACTGATCACGTAATTGATCATGCACTGATCACGTGGCTGATCATGCACTGATCACGTGGCTGATCATGCACTGATCACGTAACTGATCATGCACTGATCACGTGACTGATCATGCACTGATCACGTGGCTATCATGCACTGATCACGTGGCTGATCATACACTGATCACGTGCCTGATCATGCACTGATCACGTGGCTGATCATGCACTGATCACGTGACTGATCATGCACTGATCACGTGACTGATCATGCACTGATCACGTGGCTATCATGCACTGATCACGTGGCTGATCATGCATGATCACGCAGCTACCATGTACTGGTCACGTGACTGATCATGCACTGATCACGTGACTGATCATGCACTGATCATGCACTACTCACGTGGCTGATCATGCACTGATCACGTAGCTGACCATGCACTGATCACGTGACTGATCATGCACTGATCACGTGACTGATCATGCACTGATCACGTGGCTGATCATGCACTGATCACGTGACTGATCATGCACTGATCACGTGGCTATCATGCACTGATCACGTGGCTGATCATGCACTGATCACGTGGCTGATCATGCACTGATCACGTGACTGATCATGCACTGATCACGTGACTGATCATGCACTGATCACGTGGCTATCATGCACTACTCACGTGGCTGATCATGCAATGATCATGTAGCTACCATGTACAGGTCACGTGAATGATCATACACCCATCAGGTGACTGATCATGCACTGATCACGTGGCTATCATGCACTGATCACGTGGCTGATCATGCACTGTTCACGTCTATATCATGCACTGATCACATGACTGCCCGTGCACTGATCACGTAGAGGATCATACACTAATTTTGTGACTGATCATGCACTGATACCGTGACTGAGCATGGACTGATCACGTGACTATCATGTAGTGATCACGTGACTTAATGGCGCTGATCATGTGACTGATCATGCGCTGATCATGTTTGCTATCATACACTGATCATGTGCCTCTGGAGGCAATAAACAAAGAGCTGAGTAGGCACGAATCAAACAGTCAGCAGGCAATAATCATGGAACTCAGGTGTGAGGAATCATGCTGCTCAGCTGGCAATAATCAAGCAGCTGAGCAGGCAGGAATTACGCAGCACAGCTGGCAATTGTCAAGCAGATGACAGGCAGGAATCGTGCAGCTCAGCTGGCAATTGTCAAGCAGATGAGCAGAGAGTAATCACGCAGGTCAGCAGACCCAGATCACGTTACTGAGCATGCACTGTTCACGTGGCTGATCATACACTGATCACGTGATGATCATGCACTGATCACGTGGATATCATGCACTGATCACGTGGCTGATCATACACTGATCACGTGTCTGACCATGCACTGATCACGTGGCTGATCATACACTGCTCACGTAACTGATCATGCACTGATCACGTGGCATCATGCACTGATCACGTGGCTGATCATACACTGCTCACGTAACTCATGCACACATCACGTGGCTATCATGCACTGCTCACGTGGCTGATCATGGAATGATCACGTAGCAACCATATACAATGACATGACTGATCATGCACTGATCACGTAAATGATCATGCACTGATCACGTGACTGATCATGCACTGATCACGTGACTGATCATGCACTGATCACGTGGCTATCATGCACTGCTCACGTGGCTGATCATGCACGATCACGTAGCAACCATGTACTGGTCACGTGACTGATCATGCACTGATCACGTAATTGATCATGCACTGATCACGTGGCTGATCATGCACTGATCACGTGGCTGATCATGCACTGATCACGTGGCTATCATGCACTGATCACGTGGCTGATCATGCACTGATCACGTGGCTACCATGTACTGATCACGTGACTGATCATGCACTGATCACGTAATTGATCATGCACTGATCACGTGGCTGATCATGCACTGATCACGTGGCTGATCATACACTGATCACGTAACTGATCATGCACTGATCACGTGACTGATCATGCACTGATCACGTGGCTATCATGCACTGATCATGGCTGATCATGCACTGATCACGTGCCTGGTCATGCACTGATCACGTGGCTGATCATGCACTGATCACGTGACTGATCATGCACTGATCACGTGTCTGATCATGCACTGATCACGTGGCTATCATGCACTGCTCACGTGGCTGATCATGCCATGATCACGCAGCTACCATGTACTGGTCACATGACTGATCATGCACTGATCACGTGACTGATCATGCAGTGATCACGTGGCTATCATGAACTACTCACGTGGCTGATCATGCAATGATCATGTAGCTACCATGTACAGGTCACGTGAATGATCATACACCCATCAGGTGACTGATCATGCACTGATCACGTGGCTATCATGCACTGATCACGAGACTGATCATGCACTGTTCACGTCTATATCATGCACTGATCACATGACTGCCCGTGCACTGATCACGTGGATGATCATACACTAATCTTGTGACAGATCATGCACTGATCACGTGGCTGATCATGCACTGATACCGTGACTGAGCATGGACTGATCACATGACTATCATGTAGTGATCACGTGACTTAATGGCGCTGATCATGTGACTGATCATGCGCTGATCATGTTTGCTATCATACACTGATCATGTGCCTCTGGAGGCAATAAACAAAGAGCTGAGTAGGCACGAATCAAACAGTCAGCAGGCAATAATCATGGAACTCAGGTGTGAGGAATCATGCTGCTCAGCTGGCAATAATCAAGCAGCTGAGCAGGCAGGAATTACGCAGCACAGCTGGCAATTGTCAAGCAGATGACAGGCAGGAATCGTGCAGCTCAGCTGGCAATTGTCAAGCAGATGAGCAGACAGTAATCACGCAGCTCAGCAGGCCCAGATCACGTGACTGAGCATGCACTGTTCACGTGGCTGATCATACACTGATCACGTGATGATCATGCACTGATCACTTGGATATCATGCACTGATCACGTGGCTGATCATACACTGTTCACGTGTCTGACCATGCACTGATCACGTGGCTGATCATACACTGCTCACGTAACTGATCATGCACTGATCACGTGGCTATCATGCACTGATCACGTGGCTGAACATGCACTGTTCACGTGGCTGATCACACACCTGTCACGTGACATATCATGCACTGATCACGTGGCACTCATGCACTGATCACGTGGCTGATCATACTCTGCTCACGTAACTCATGCACACATCACGTGGCTATCATGCACTGCTCACGTGGCTCGTCATGGAATGATCACGTAGCAACCATATAATGGTAACGTGACTGATCATGCAAAGATCACGTAAATGATCATGCACTGTTCACGTGACTGATCATGTACTGATCACGTGACTGATCATGCACTGACCACGTGGCTATCATGCTCTGCTCACGTGGCTGATCATGCAACGATCACGTAGCAACCATGTACTGGTCACGTGACTGATCATGCACTGATCACGTAATTGATCCTGCACTGATCACGTGGCTCATCATGCACTGATCACGTGGCTGATCACACATGTATCACGTGACTGATCATGCACTGATCACGTGGCTCTCATGCACTGATCACGTGGCTGTCATGCACTGATCACGTGGATATCATGCACTGATCACGTGGCTGATCACACACGTATCACATGACTGATCATGCACTGATCACGTGGCTATCATGCACTGATCACGTGGCTATCATGCACTAATCATATGGCTGAATAGGCAATGATCACGTAGCTACCATGTACTGGTCACGTGACTGATCATGCACTGATCACGTAATTGATCATGCACTGATCATGTGGCTGATCATGCACTGATCACGTGGCTGATCATACACTGATCACATAACTGATCATGCACTGATCACGTGACTGATCATGCACTGATCACGTGGCTATCATGCACTGATCACTTGGCTGGACATACACTGATCATGTGCCTGGTCATGCACTGATCACGTGGCTGATCATGCACTGATCACGTGACTGATCATGCACTGATCTCGTGTCTGATTATGCACTGATCACGTGGCTATCATGCACTGCTCACATGGCTGATCATTCCATGATCACGCAGCTACCATGTACTGGTCACATGACTGATCATGCACTGATCACGTGACTGATCATGCAGTGATCACGTGGCTATCATGAACTACTCACGTGGCTGATCATGCAATGATCATGTAGCTACCATGTACAGGTCACGTGAATGATCATACACCCATCAGGTGACTGATCATGCACTGATCACGTGGCTATCATGCACGGATCACGAGACTGATCATGCACTGTTCACGTCTATATCATGCACTGATCACATGACTGCCCGTGCACTGATCACGTAGAGGATCATACACTAATTTTGTGACTGATCATGCACTGATACCGTGACTGAGCATGGACTGATCACATGACTATCATGTAGTGATCACGTGACTTAATGGCGCTGATCATGTGACTGATCATGCGCTGATCATGTTTGCTATCATACACTGATCATGTGCCTCTGGAGGCAATAAACAAAGAGCTGAGTAGGCACGAATCAAACAGTCAGCAGGCAATAATCATGGAACTCAGGTGTGAGGAATCATGCTGCTCAGCTGGCAATAATCAAGCAGCTGAGCAGGCAGGAATTACGCAGCACAGCTGGCAATTGTCAAGCAGATGACAGGCAGGAATCGTGCAGCTCAGCTGGCAATTGTCAAGCAGATGAGCAGACAGTAATCACGCAGGTCAGCTGACCCAGATCTCGTGACTGAGCATGCACTGTTCACGTGGCTGATCATACACTGATCACGTGATGATCATGCACTGATCACTTGGATATCATGCACTGATCACGTGGCCGATCATACACTGTTCACGTGTCTGATCATGCACTGATCACGTGGCTGATCATACACTGCTCACGTAACTCATGCACACATCACGTGGCTATCATGCACTGCTCACGTGGCTCATCATGGAATGATCACGTAGCAACCATATACTGGTAACGAGACTGATCATGCAAAGATCACGTAGCTGATCATGCACTGCTCACGTGACTGATCATGTACTGATCACGTGACTGATCATGCACTGATCACGTGGCTATCATGCCCTGCTCACGTGGCTGATCATGCAACGATCACGTAGCAACCATGTACTGGTCACGTGACTGATCATGCACTGATCACGTAATTGATCCTGCACTGATCACGTGGCTCATCATGCACGGATCACGTGGCTGATCACAAATGTATGACGTGACTGATCATGCACTGATCCCGTGGCTCTCATGCACTGATCACGTGGCTGTCATGCACTGATCACGTGGATATCATGCACTGATCACGTGGCTGATCACACACGTATTACATGACTGATCATGCACTGATCACGTGGCTATCATGCACTGATCACGTGGCACTCATGCACTGATCACGTGGCTGATCATACTCTGCTCACGTAACTCATGCACACATCACGTGGCTATAATGCACTGCTCACGTGGCTGATCATGGAATGATCACGTAGCAACCATATACTGGTACTGACTGATCATGCACTGATCACGTAAATGATCATGCACTGATCACGTGGCTGATCATGCACTGATCACGTGACTGATCATGCACTGACACGTGGCTATCATGCTCTGCTCACGTGGCTGATCATGCAACTGATCACGTAGCAACCATGTACTGGTCACGTGACTGATCATGCACTGATCACGTAATTGATCATGCACTGATCACGTGGCTCATCATGCACTGATCACGTGGCTGATCACACTGATCACGTGACTGATCATGCACTGATCACGTGGCTCTCATGCACTGATCACGTGGCTGTCATGCACTGATCACGTGGCTATCATGCACTGATCACGTGGCTGATCACACACGTATCACATGACTGATCATGCACTGATCACGTGGCTATCATGCACTGATCACGTGGCTATCATGCACTGATCATGACTGATCATGCACTGATCACGTACTGACCATGCACTGATCACGTGGCTGATCATGCACTGATCACGAATTGATCATGCACTGATCATGTGGCTGATCATGCACTGATCACGTGGCTGATCATGCACTGATCACGTAACTGATCATGCACTGATCACGTGACTGATCATGCACTGATCACGTGGCTATCATGCACTGATCACGTGGCTGATCATGCCATGATCACGCAGCTACCATGTACTGGTCACATGACTGATCATGCACTGATCACGTGACTGATCATGCAGTGATCACGTGGCTATCATGAACTACTCACGTGGCTGATCATGCAATGATCATGTAGCTACCATGTACAGGTCACGTGAATGATCATACACCCATCAGGTGACTGATCATGCACTGATCACGTGGCTATCATGCACTGATCACGAGACTGATCAAGCACTGTTCACGTCTATATCATGCACTGATCACATGACTGCCCGTGCACTGATCACGTGGATGATCATACACTAATCTTGTGACAGATCATGCACTGATCACGTGGCTGATCATGCACTGATACCGTGACTGAGCATGGACTGATCACATGACTATCATGTAGTGATCACGTGACTTAATGGCGCTGATCATGTGACTGATCATGCGCTGATCATGTTTGCTATCATACACTGATCATGTGCCTCTGGAGGCAATAAACAAAGAGCTGAGTAGGCACGAATCAAACAGTCAGCAGGCAATAATCATGGAACTCAGGTGTGAGGAATCATGCTGCTCAGCTGGCAATAATCAAGTAGCTGAGCAGGCAGGAATTACGCAGCACAGCTGGCAATTGTCAAGCAGATGACAGGCAGGAATCGTGCAGCTCAGCTGGCAATTGTCAAGCAGATGAGCAGACAGTAATCACGCAGCTCAGCAGGCCCAGATCACGTGACTGAGCATGCACTGTTCACGTGGCTGATCATACACTGATCACGTGATGATCATGCACTGATCACTTGGATATCATGCACTGATCACGTGGCTGATCATACACTGTTCACGTGTCTGAACATGCACTGATCACGTGGCTGATCATACACTGCTCACGTAACTGATCATGCACTGATCACGTGGCTATCATGCACTGATCACGTGGCTGAACATGCACTGTTCACGTGGCTGATCACACACCTGTCACGTGACATATCATGCACTGATAACGTGGCACTCATGCACTGATCACGTGGCTGATCATACTCTGCTCACGTATGATCATGCACTGATCACGTGGCTGATCATGCACTGATCACGTGGCTGATCACACACTGATCACGTGACTATCATGCACTGATCACGTGGACTCATGCACTGATCACGTGACTGATCATGCACTGATCACGTAACTGATCATGCACTGATCACGTGGCTATCATGCACTGATCACGTGGCTGATCATGCACTGCACGTGACTGATCATGCACCTGTCACGTGACTATCATGCACTGATCACGTGGCACTCATGCACTGATCACGTGGCTGATCATACACTGCTCACGTAACTCATGCACCATCACGTGGCTATCATGCACTGCTCACGTGGCTCGTCATGGAATGATCACGTAGCAACCATATACTGGTAACGTGACTGATCATGCAAAGATCACGTAAATGATCATGCACTGTTCACGTGACTGATCATGTACTGATCACGTGACTGATCATGCACTGACCACGTGGCTATCATGCTCTGCTCACGTGGCTGATCATGCAACGATCACGTAGCAACCATGTACTGGTCACGTGACTGATCATGCACTGATCACGTAATTGATCCTGCACTGATCACGTGGCTCATCATGCACTGATCACGTGGCTGATCACACATGTATCACGTGACTGATCATGCACTGATCACGTGGCTCTCATGCACTGATCACGTGGCTGTCATGCACTGATCACGTGGATATCATGCACTGATCACGTGGCTGATCACACACGTATCACATGACTGATCATGCACTGATCACGTGGCTATCATGCACTGATCACGTGGCTATCATGCACTGATCATGTGGCTGATCAGGCAATGATCACGTAGCTACCATGTACTGGTCACGTGACTGATCATGCACTGATCACGTAATTGATCATGCACTGATCATGTGGCTGATCATGCACTGATCACGTGGCTGATCATACACTGATCACATAACTGATCATGCACTGATCACGTGACTGATCATGCACTGATCACGTGGCTATCATGCACTGATCACTTGGCTGGACATACACTGATCACGTGCCTGGTCATGCACTGATCACGTGGCTGATCATGCACTGATCACGTGACTGATCATGCACTGATCTCGTGTCTGATCATGCACTGGTCACGTGGCTATCATGCACTGCTCACGTGGCTGATCATGCCATGATCACGCAGCTACCATGTACTGGTCACATGACTGATCATGCACTGATCACGTGACTGATCATGCAGTGATCACGTGGCTATCATGAACTACTCACGTGGCTGATCATGCAATGATCATGTAGCTACCATGTACAGGTCACGTGAATGATCATACACCCATCAGGTGACTGATCATGCACTGATCACGTGGCTATCATGCACTGATCACGAGACTGATCATGCACTGTTCACGTCTATATCATGCACTGATCACATGACTGCCCATGCACTGATCACGTGGATGATCATACACTAATCTTGTGACAGATCATGCACTGATCACGTGGCTGATCATGCACTGATACCGTGACTGAGCATGGACTGATCACATGACTATCATGTAGTGATCACGTGACTTAATGGCGCTGATCATGTGACTGATCATGCGCTGATCATGTTTGCTATCATACAGTGATCATGTGCCTCTGGAGGCAATAAACAAAGAGCTGAGTAGGCACGAATCAAACAGTCAGCAGGCAATAATCATGGAACTCAGCTGTGAGGAATCATGCTGCTCAGCTGGCAATAATCAAGCAGCTGAGCAGGCAGGAATTACGCAGCACAGCTGGCAATTGTCAAGCAGATGACAGGCAGGAATCATGCAGCTCAGCGGGCAATTGTCAAGCAGATGAGCAGACAGTAATCACGCAGCTCAGCAGGCCCTGATCACGGGACTGAGCATGCACTGTTCACGTCTATATCATGCACTGATCACATGACTGATCATGCACTGATCACGTGTATGATCATGCACTGATCACGTGGCTGATCATGCACTGATACCGTGACTGAGCATGCACTGATCACGTGACTATCATGCACTGATCACGTGACTTAATGGCGCTGATCATGTGACTGATCATGCGCTGATCATGTTTGCTATCATACACTGATCATGTGCCTCTGGAGGCAATAAACAAAGAGCTGAGTAGGCACGATCAAACAGTCAGCAGGCAATAATCATGGAACACAGGTGTGAGGAATCATGCTGCTCAGCTGGCAATAATCAAGCAGCTGAGCAGGCAGGAATTACGCAGCACAGCTGGCAATTGTCAAGCAGATGACAGGCAGGAATCGTGCAGCTCAGCTGGCAATTGTCAAGCAGATGAGCAGATAGTAATCACGCAGGTCAGCAGACCCAGATCACGTGACTGAGCATGCACTGTTCACGTGGCTGATCATACACTGATCACGTGATGATCATGCACTGATCACGTGGATATCATGCACTGATCACGTGGCTGATCATACACTGATCACGTGTCTGACCATGCACTGATCACGTGGCTGATCATACACTGCTCACGTAACTGATCATGCACTGATCACGTGGCATCATGCACTGATCACGTGGCTGATCATACACTGATCACGTAACTCATGCACACATCACGTGCTATCATGCACTGATCACGTGGCTGATCATGCACTGATCACGTAGCAACCATATACTGATCACGTGACTGATCATGCACTGATCACGTGGCTGATCATGCACTGATCACGTGACTGATCATGCACTGATCACGTGACTGATCATGCACTGATCACGTGGCTATCATGCACTGTCACGTGGCTGATCATGCACGATCACGTAGCACCATGTACTGGTCACGTGACTGATCATGCACTGATCACGTAATTGATCATGCACTGATCACGTGGCTCATCATGCACTGATCACGTGGCTGATCACATATGTATCACGTGACTGATCATGCACTGATCACGTGGCTCTCATGCACTGATCACGTGGCTGTCATGCACTGATCACGTGGCTATCATGCACTGATCACGTGGCTGATCACACACTGATCACGTGACTGATCATGCACTGATCACGTGGCTGATCATGCACTGATCACGTGGCTGATCATGCACTGATCACGTGGCTGATCATGCACTGATCACGTAGCTGACCATGCACTGATCACGTGACTGATCATGCACTGATCACGTAACTGATCATGCACTGATCACGTGGCTGATCATGCACTGATCACGTGGCTGATCATGCACTGATCACGTAACTGATCATGCACTGATCACGTGACTGATCATGCACTGATCACGTGGCTATCATGCACTGCTCACGTGGCTGATCATGCCATGATCACGCAGCTACCATGTACTGGTCACATGACTGATCATGCACTGATCACGTGACTGATCATGCAGTGATCACGTGGCTATCATGAACTACTCACGTGGCTGATCATGCAATGATCATGTAGCTACCATGTACAGGTCACGTGAATGATCATACACCCATCAGGTGACTGATCATGCACTGATCACGTGGCTATCATGCACTGATCACGAGACTGATCATGCACTGTTCACGTCTATATCATGCACTGATCACATGACTGCCCATGCACTGATCACGTGGATGATCATACACTAATCTTGTGACAGATCATGCACTGATCACGTGGCTGATCATGCACTGATACCGTGACTGAGCATGGACTGATCACATGACTATCATGTAGTGATCACGTGACTTAATGGCGCTGATCATGTGACTGATCATGCGCTGATCATGTTTGCTATCATACACTGATCATGTGCCTCTGGAGGCAATAAACAAAGAGCTGAGTAGGCACGAATCAAACAGTCAGCAGGCAATAATCATGGAACTCAGCTGTGAGGAATCATGCTGCTCAGCTGGCAATAATCAAGCAGCTGAGCAGGCAGGAATTACGCAGCACAGCTGGCAATTGTCAAGCAGATGACAGGCAGGAATCGTGCAGCTCAGCTGGCAATTGTCAAGCAGATGAGCAGACAGTAATCACGCAGCTCAGCAGGCCCAGATCACGTGACTGAGCATGCACTGTTCACGTGGCTGATCATACACTGATCACGTGATGATCATGCACTGATCACTTGGATATCATGCACTGATCACGTGGCTGATCATACACTGTTCACGTGTCTGACCATGCACTGATCACGTGGCTGATCATACACTGCTCACGTAACTGATCATGCACTGATCACGTGGCTATCATGCACTGATCACGTGGCTGAACATGCACTGTTCACGTGGCTGATCACACACCTGTCACGTGACATATCATGCACTGATCACGTGGCACTCATGCACTGATCACGTGGCTGATCATACTCTGCTCACGTAACTCATGCACACATCACGTGGCTAACATGCACTGCTCACGTGGCTCGTCATGGAATGATCACGTAGCAACCATATACTGGTCACGTGACTGATCATGCACTGATCACGTAAATGATCATGCACTGTTCACGTGACTGATCATGTACTGATCACGTGACTGATCATGCACTGATCACGTGGCTATCATGCACTGCTCACGTGGCTGATCATGCAACGATCACGTAGCAACCATGTACTGGTCACGTGACTGATCATGCACTGATCACGTAATTGATCCTGCACTGATCACGTGGCTCATCATGCACTGATCACGTGGCTGATCACACATGTATCACGTGACTGATCATGCACTGATCACGTGGCTCTCATGCACTGATCACGTGGCTGTCATTCACTGATCACGTGGATATCATGCACTGATCACGTGGCTGATCACACACGTATCACATGACTGATCATGCACTGATCACGTGGCTATCATGCACTGATCACGTGGCTATCATGCACTGATCACGTGGCTGATCATGCAATGATCACGTAGCTACCATGTACTGGTCACGTGACTGATCATGCACTGATCACGTAATTGATCATGCACTGATCACGTGGCTGATCATGCACTGATCACGTGGCTGATCATGCACTGATCACGTAACTGATCATGCACTGATCACGTGACTGATCATGCACTGATCACGTGGCTATCATGCACTGATCACGTGGCTATCATGCACTGATCACGTGGCTGATCAGGCAATGATCACGTGCTACCATGTACTGGTCACGTGACTGATCATGCACTGATCACGTAACTGATCATGCACTGATCACGTGGCTGATCATGCACTGATCACGTGGCTGATCATGCACTGATCACGTAACTGATCATGCACTGATCACGTGACTGATCATGCACTGATCACGTGGCTATCATGCACTGATCACGTGGCTGACATACACTGATCACGTGCCTGGTCATGCACTGATCACGTGGCTGATCATGCACTGATCACGTGACTGATCATGCACTGATCACGTGTCTGATCATGCACTGATCACGTGGCTATCATGCACTGCTCACGTGGCTGATCATGCATGATCACGCAGCTACCATGTACTGGTCACATGACTGATCATGCACTGATCACGTGACTGATCATGCAGTGATCACGTGGCTATCATGCACTACTCACGTGGCTGATCATGCAATGATCATGTAGCTACCATGTACAGGTCACGTGAATGATCATACACCCATCAGGTGACTGATCATGCACTGATCACGTGGCTATCATGCACTGATCACGTGACTGATCATGCACTGATCACGTCTATATCATGCACTGATCACATGACTGCCCATGCACTGATCACGTGGATGATCATGCACTGATCACGTGACTGATCATGCACTGATACCGTGACTGATCATGGACTGATCACGTGACTATCATGTACTGATCACGTGACTTAATGGCGCTGATCATGTGACTGATCATGCGCTGATCATGTTTGCTATCATACACTGATCATGTGCCTCTGGAGGCAATAAACAAAGAGCTGAGTAGGCACGAATCAAACAGTCAGCAGGCAATAATCATGGAACTCAGGTGTGAGGAATCATGCTGCTCAGCTGGCAATAATCAAGCAGCTGAGCAGGCAGGAATTACGCAGCACAGCTGGCAATTGTCAAGCAGATGACAGGCAGGAATCGTGCAGCTCAGCTGGCAATTGTCAAGCAGATGAGCAGATAGTAATCACGCAGGTCAGCAGACCCAGATCACGTTACTGAGCATGCACTGTTCACGTGGCTGATCATACACTGATCACGTGATGATCATGCACTGATCACGTGGATATCATGCACTGATCACGTGGCTGATCATACACTGATCACGTGTCTGACCATGCACTGATCACGTGGCTGATCATACACTGCTCACGTAACTGATCATGCACTGATCACGTGGCACTCATGCACTGATCACGTGGCTGATCATACTCTGCTCACGTAACTCATGCACACATCACGTGGCTATCATGCACTGCTCACGTGGCTGATCATGGAATGATCACGTAGCAACCATATACTGGTCACGTGACTGATCATGCAAAGATCACGTAAATGATCATGCACTGTTCACGTGACTGATCATGTACTGATCACGTGACTGATCATGCACTGACCACGTGGCTATCATGCACTGCTCACGTGGCTGATCATGCAACGATCACGTAGCAACCATGTACTGGTCACGTGACTGATCATGCACTGATCACGTAATTGATCATGCACTGATCACGTGGCTCATCATGCACTGATCACGTGGCTGATCACAAATGTATCACGTGACTGATCATGCACTGATCCCGTGGCTCTCATGCACTGATCACGTGGCTGTCATGCACTGATCACGTGGATATCATGCACTGATCACGTGGCTGATCACACACGTATCACATGACTGATCATGCACTGATCACGTGGCTATCATGCACTGATCACGTGGCTATCATGCACTGATCACGTGGCTGATCATGCAATGATCACGTAGCTATCATGTACTGATCACGTGACTGATCATGCACTGATCACGTAATTGATCATGCACTGATCACGTGGCTGATCATGCACTGATCACGTGGCTGATCATGCACTGATCACGTAACTGATCATGCACTGATCACGTGACTGATCATGCACTGATCACGTGGCTATCATGCACTGATCACGTGGCTGATCATGCCATGATCACGCAGCTACCATGTACTGGTCACATGACTGATCATGCACTGATCACGTGACTGATCATGCAGTGATCACGTGGCTATCATGAACTACTCACGTGGCTGATCATGCAATGATCATGTAGCTACCATGTACAGGTCACGTGAATGATCATACACCCATCAGGTGACTGATCATGCACTGATCACGTGGCTATCATGCACTGATCACGAGACTGATCATGCACTGTTCACGTCTATATCATGCACTGATCACATGACTGCCCGTGCACTGATCACGTGGATGATCATACACTAATCTTGTGACAGATCATGCACTGATCACGTGGCTGATCATGCACTGATACCGTGACTGAGCATGGACTGATCACATGACTATCATGTAGTGATCACGTGACTTAATGGCGCTGATCATGTGACTGATCATGCGCTGATCATGTTTGCTATCATACACTGATCATGTGCCTCTGGAGGCAATAAACAAAGAGCTGAGTAGGCACGAATCAAACAGTCAGCAGGCAATAATCATGGAACTCAGGTGTGAGGAATCATGCTTCTCAGCTGGCAATAATCAAGCAGCTGAGCAGGCAGGAATTACGCAGCACAGCTGGCAATTGTCAAGCAGATGACAGGCAGGAATCGTGCAGCTCAGCTGGCAATTGTCAAGCAGATGAGCAGACAGTAATCACGCAGCTCAGCAGGCCCAGATCACGTGACTGAGCATGCACTGTTCACGTGGCTGATCATACACTGATCACGTGATGATCATGCACTGATCACTTGGATATCATGCACTGATCACGTGGCTGATCATACACTGTTCACGTGTCTGACCATGCACTGATCACGTGGCTGATCATACACTGCTCACGTAACTGATCATGCACTGATCACGTGGCTATCATGCACTGATCACGTGGCTGAACATGCACTGTTCACGTGGCTGATCACACACCTGTCACGTGACATATCATGCACTGATCACGTGGCACTCATGCACTGATCACGTGGCTGATCATACTCTGCTCACGTAACTCATGCACACATCACGTGGCGAACATGCACTGCTCACGTGGCTCGTCATGGAATGATCACGTAGCAACCATATACTGGTACGTGACTGATCATGCAAAGATCACGTAAATGATCATGCACTGTTCACGTGACTGATCATGTACTGATCACGTGACTGATCATGCACTGACCAAGTGGCTATCATGCTCTGCTCACGTGGCTGATCATGCAACGATCACGTAGCAACCATGTACTGGTCACGTGACTGATCATGCACTGATCACGTAATTGATCCTGCACTGATCACGTGGCTCATCATGCACTGATCACGTGGCTGATCACACATGTATCACGTGACTGATCATGCACTGATCCCGTGGCTCTCATGCACTGATCACGTGGCTGTCATTCACTGATCACGTGGATATCATGCACTGATCACGTGGCTGATCACACACGTATCACATGACTGATCATGCACTGATCACGTGGCTATCATGCACTGATCACGTGGCTATCATGCACTGATCATGTGGCTGATCATGCAATGATCACGTAGCTACCATGTACTGGTCACGTGACTGATCATGCACTGATCACGTAATTGATCATGCACTGATCACGTGGCTGATCATGCACTGATCACGTGGCTGATCATACACTGATCACGTAACTGATCATGCACTGATCACGTGACTGATCATGCACTGATCACGTGGCTATCATGCACTGATCACGTGGCTGACATACACTGATCACGTGCCTGATCATGCACTGATCACGTGGCTGATCATGCACTGATCACGTGACTGATCATGCACTGATCACGTGTCTGATCATGCACTGATCACGTGGCTATCATGCACTGCTCACGTGGCTGATCATGCATGATCACGCAGCTACCATGTACTGGTCACGTGACTGATCATGCACTGATCACGTGACTGATCATGCACTGATCACGTGGCTATCATGCACTATCACGTGGCTGATCATGCAATGATCATGTAGCTACCATGTACTGATCACGTGAATGATCATACACTGATCAGGTGACTGATCATGCACTGATCACGTGGCTATCAAGCACGGATCACGTGACTGATCATGCACTGATCACGTCTATATCATGCACTGATCACGTGACTGATCATGCACTGATCACGTGGATGATCATACACTGATCTTGTGACTGATCATGCACTGATCACGTGACTGATCATGCACTGATCACGTGGCTATCATGCACTATCACGTGGCTGATCATGCAATGATCATGTAGCTACCATGTACAGGTCACGTGAATGATCATACACCCATCAGGTGACTGATCATGCACTGATCACGTGGCTATCATGCACTGATCACGAGACTGATCATGCACTGATCACGTCTATATCATGCACTGATCACATGACTGCCCGTGCACTGATCACGTAGAGGATCATACACTAATTTTGTGACTGATCATGCACTGATACCGTGACTGAGCATGGACTGATCACATGACTCTCATGTAGTGATCACGTGACTTAATGGTGCTGATCATGTGACTGATCATGCGCTGATCATGTTTGCTATCATACACTGATCATGTGCCTCTGGAGGCAATAAACAAAGAGCTGAGTAGGCACGAATCAAACAGTCAGCAGGCAATAATCATGGAACTCAGGTGTGAGGAATCATGCTGCTCAGCTGGCAATAATCAAGCAGCTGAGCAGGCAGGAATTACGCAGCACAGCTGGCAATTGTCAAGCAGATGACAGGCAGGAATCGTGCAGCTCAGCTGGCAATTGTCAAGCAGATGAGCAGAGAGTAATCACGCAGGTCAGCAGACCCAGATCACGTGACTGAGCATGCACTGTTCACGTGGCTGATCATACACTGATCACGTGATGATCATGCACTGATCACGTGGATATCATGCACTGATCACGTGGCTGATCATACACTGATCACGTGTCTGACCATGCACTGATCACGTGGCTGATCATACACTGCTCACGTGACTGATCATGCACTGATCACGTGGCACTCATGCACTGATCACGTGGCTGATCATACACTGCTCACGTAACTCATGCACACATCACGTGGCTATCATGCACTGATCACGTGGCTGATCATGGAATGATCACGTAGCAACCATATACTGGTCACGTGACTGATCATGCACTGATCACGTAAATGATCATGCACTGTTCACGTGACTGATCATGCACTGATCACGTGACTGATCATGCACTGATCACGTGGCTATCATGCACTGATCACGTGGCTGATCATGCACGATCACGTAGCAACCATGTACTGGTCACGTGACTGATCATGCACTGATCACGTAATTGATCATGCACTGATCACGTGGCTCATCATGCACTGATCACGTGGCTGATCACACATGATCACGTGACTGATCATGCACTGATCACGTGGCTGATCATGCACTGATCACGTGGCTGATCATGCACTGATCACGTGGATATCATGCACTGATCACGTGGCTGATCACACACGTATCACGTGACTGATCATGCACTGATCACGTGGCTATCATGCACTGATCACGTGGCTGATCATGCACTGATCACGTGGCTGATCATGCAGTGATCACGTGGCTATCATGCACTACTCACGTGGCTGATCATGCAATGATCATGTAGCTACCATGTACAGGTCACGTGAATGATCATACACCCATCAGGTGACTGATCATGCACTGATCACGTGGCTATCATGCACTGATCACGAGACTGATCATGCACTGATCACGTCTATATCATGCACTGATCACATGACTGCCATGCACTGATCACGTGGATGATCATACACTAATTTGACAGATCATGCACTGATCACGTGGCTGATCATGCACTGATACCGTGACTGAGCATGGACTGATCACATGACTATCATGTAGTGATCACGTGACTTAATGGCGCTGATCATGTGACTGATCATGCGCTGATCATGTTTGCTATCATACACTGATCATGTGCCTCTGGAGGCAATAAACAAAGAGCTGAGTAGGCACGAATCAAACAGTCAGCAGGCAATAATCATGGAACTCAGCTGTGAGGAATCATGCTGCTCAGCTGGCAATAATCAAGCAGCTGAGCAGGCAGGAATTACGCAGCACAGCTGGCAATTGTCAAGCAGATGACAGGCAGGAATCGTGCAGCTCAGCTGGCAATTGTCAAGCAGATGAGCAGACAGTAATCACGCAGCTCAGCAGGCCCAGATCACGTGACTGAGCATGCACTGTTCACGTGGCTGATCATACACTGATCACGTGATGATCATGCACTGATCACTTGGATATCATGCACTGATCACGTGGCTGATCATACACTGTTCACGTGTCTGACCATGCACTGATCACGTGGCTGATCATACACTGCTCACGTAACTGATCATGCACTGATCACGTGGCTATCATGCACTGATCACGTGGCTGAACATGCACTGTTCACGTGGCTGATCACACACCTGTCACGTGACATATCATGCACTGATCACGTGGCACTCATGCACTGATCACGTGGCTGATCATACTCTGCTCACGTAACTCATGCACACATCACGTGGCTATCATGCACTGCTCACGTGGCTCGTCATGGAATGATCACGTAGCAACCATATACTGGTCACGTGACTGATCATGCAAAGATCACGTAAATGATCATGCACTGTTCACGTGACTGATCATGTACTGATCACGTGACTGATCATGCACTGATCACGTGGCTATCATGCTCTGCTCACGTGGCTGATCATGCAACGATCACGTAGCAACCATGTACTGGTCACGTGACTGATCATGCACTGATCACGTAATTGATCCTGCACTGATCACGTGGCTCATCATGCACTGATCACGTGGCTGATCACACATGTATCACGTGACTGATCATGCACTGATCCGTGGCTCTCATGCACTGATCACGTGGCTGTCATTCACTGATCACGTGGATATCATGCACTGATCACGTGGCTGATCACACACGTATCACATGACTGATCATGCACTGATCACGTGGCTATCATGCACTGATCACGTGGCTATCATGCACTGATCACGTGGCTGATCATGCAATGATCACGTAGCTACCATGTACTGGTCACGTGACTGATCATGCACTGATCACGTAATTGATCATGCACTGATCACGTGGCTGATCATGCACTGATCACGTGGCTGATCATGCACTGATCACGTGGCTATCATGCACTGATCACGTGGCTGACATACACTGATCACGTGCCTGATCATGCACTGATCACGTGGCTGATCATGCACTGATCACGTGACTGATCATGCACTGATCACGTGACTGATCATGCACTGATCACGTGGCTATCATGCACTGCTCACGTGGCTGATCATGCCATGATCACGCAGCTACCATGTACTGGTCACGTGACTGATCATGCACTGATCACGTGACTGATCATGCACTGATCACGTGGCTATCATGCACTGATCACGTGGCTGATCATGCACTGATCATGTAGCTACCATGCACTGATCACGTGGATGATCATACACTAATCACGTGACAGATCATGCACTGATCACGTGGCTGATCATGCACTGATACCGTGACTGAGCATGGACTGATCACATGACTATCATGTAGTGATCACGTGACTTAATGGCGCTGATCATGTGACTGATCATGCGCTGATCATGTTTGCTATCATACACTGATCATGTGCCTCTGGAGGCAATAAACAAAGAGCTGAGTAGGCACGAATCAAACAGTCAGCAGGCAATAATCATGGAACTCAGGTGTGAGGAATCATGCTGCTCAGCTGGCAATAATCAAGCAGCTGAGCAGGCAGGAATTACGCAGCACAGCTGGCAATTGTCAAGCAGATGACAGGCAGGAATCGTGCAGCTCAGCTGGCAATTGTCAAGCAGATGAGCAGACAGTAATCACGCAGCTCAGCAGGCCCAGATCACGTGACTGAGCATGCACTGTTCACGTGGCTGATCATACACTGATCACGTGATGATCATGCACTGATCACTTGGATATCATGCACTGATCACGTGGCTGATCATACACTGTTCACGTGTCTGACCATGCACTGATCACGTGGCTGATCATACACTGCTCACGTAACTGATCATGCACTGATCACGTGGCTATCATGCACTGATCACGTGGCTGAACATGCACTGTTCACGTGGCTGATCACACACCTGTCACGTGACATATCATGCACTGATCACGTGGCACTCATGCACTGATCACGTGGCTGATCATACTCTGCTCACGTAACTCATGCACACATCACGTGGCTATCATGCACTGCTCACGTGGCTCGTCATGGAATGATCACGTAGCAACCATATACTGGTCACGTGACTGATCATGCAAAGATCACGTAAATGATCATGCACTGTTCACGTGACTGATCATGTACTGATCACGTGACTGATCATGCACTGATCACGTGGCTATCATGCTCTGCTCACGTGGCTGATCATGCAACGATCACGTAGCAACCATGTACTGGTCACGTGACTGATCATGCACTGATCACGTAATTGATCATGCACTGATCACGTGGCTCATCATGCACTGATCACGTGGCTGATCACACATGTATCACGTGACTGATCATGCACTGATCCCGTGGCTCTCATGCACTGATCACGTGGCTGTCATGCACTGATCACGTGGATATCATGCACTGATCACGTGGCTGATCACACACGTATCACATGACTGATCATGCACTGATCACGTGGCTATCATGCACTGATCACGTGGCTGATCATGCACTGATCACGTGGATATCATGCACTGATCACGTGGCTGATCACACACGTATCACGTGACTGATCATGCACTGATCACGTGGCTATCATGCACTGATCACGTGGCTATCATGCACTAATCATATGGCTGAATAGGCAATGATCACGTAGCTACCATGTACTGGTCACGTGACTGATCATGCACTGATCACGTAATTGATCATGCACTGATCATGTGGCTGATCATGCACTGATCACGTGGCTGATCATGCACTGATCACATAACTGATCATGCACTGATCACGTGACTGATCATGCACTGATCACGTGGCTATCATGCACTGATCACTTGGCTGGACATACACTGATCACGTGCCTGGTCATGCACTGATCACGTGGCTGATCATGCACTGATCACGTGACTGATCATGCACTGATCACGTGTCTGATCATGCACTGATCACGTGGCTATCATGCACTGCTCACGTGGCTGATCATGCCATGATCACGCACCTACCATGTACTTGTCACATGACTGATCATGCACTGATCACGTGACTGATCATGCAGTGATCACGTGGCTATCATGAACTACTCACGTGGCTGATCATGCAATGATCATCTAGCTACCATGTACAGGTCACGTGAATGATCATACACCCATCAGGTGACTGATCATGCACTGATCACGTGGCTATCATGCACTGATCACGAGACTGATCATGCACTGTTCACGTCTATATCATGCACTGATCACATGACTGCCCGTGCACTGATCACGTGGATGATCATACACTAATCACGTGACTGATCATGCACTGATACCGTGACTGAGCATGGACTGATCACATGACTATCATGTAGTGATCACGTGACTTAATGGCGCTGATCATGTGACTGATCATGCGCTGATCATGTTTGCTATCATACACTGATCATGTGCCTCTGGAGGCAATAAACAAAGAGCTGAGTAGGCACGAATCAAACAGTCAGCAGGCAATAATCATGGAACTCAGGTGTGAGGAATCATGCTGCTCAGCTGGCAATAATCAAGCAGCTGAGCAGGCAGGAATTACGCAGCACAGCTGGCAATTGTCAAGCAGATGACAGGCAGGAATCGTGCAGCTCAGCTGGCAATTGTCAAGCAGATGAGCAGACAGTAATCACGCAGCTCAGCAGGCCCAGATCACGTGACTGAGCATGCACTGTTCACGTGGCTGATCATACACTGATCACGTGATGATCATGCACTGATCACTTGGATATCATGCACTGATCACGTGGCTGATCATACACTGATCACGTGTCTGACCATGCACTGATCACGTGGCTGATCATACACTGCTCACGTGACTGATCATGCACTGATCACGTGGCACTCATGCACTGATCACGTGGCTGATCATACACTGCTCACGTAACTCATGCACACATCACGTGGCTATCATGCACTGCTCACGTGGCTGATCATGGAATGATCACGTAGCAACCATATACTGGTCACGTGACTGATCATGCACTGATCACGTAAATGATCATGCACTGTTCACGTGACTGATCATGCACTGATCACGTGACTGATCATGCACTGATCACGTGGCTATCATGCACTGCTCACGTGGCTGATCATGCAACGATCACGTAGCAACCATGTACTGGTCACGTGACTGATCATGCACTGATCACGTAATTGATCATGCACTGATCACGTGGCTCATCATGCACTGATCACGTGGCTGATCACACATGTATCACGTGACTGATCATGCACTGATCACGTGGCTCTCATGCACTGATCACGTGGCTGTCATGCACTGATCACGTGGATATCATGCACTGATCACGTGGCTGATCACACACGTATCACATGACTGATCATGCACTGATCACGTGGCTATCATGCACTGATCACGTGGCTATCATGCACTGATCACGTGGCTGATCATGCAATGATCACGTAGCTACCATGTACTGATCACGTGACTGATCATGCACTGATCACGTAATTGATCATGCACTGATCACGTGGCTGATCATGCACTGATCACGTGGCTGATCATGCACTGATCACGTGACTGATCATGCACTGATCACGTGACTGATCATGCACTGATCACGTGGCTATCATGCACTGATCACGTGGCTGATCATGCCATGATCACGCAGCTACCATGTACTGGTCACATGACTGATCATGCACTGATCACGTGACTGATCATGCAGTGATCACGTGGCTATCATGAACTACTCACGTGGCTGATCATGCAATGATCATGTAGCTACCATGTACAGGTCACGTGAATGATCATACACCCATCAGGTGACTGATCATGCACTGATCACGTGGCTATCATGCACTGATCACGAGACTGATCATGCACTGTTCACGTCTATATCATGCACTGATCACATGACTGCCCATGCACTGATCACGTGGATGATCATACACTAATCTTGTGACAGATCATGCACTGATCACGTGGCTGATCATGCACTGATACCGTGACTGAGCATGGACTGATCACATGACTATCATGTAGTGATCACGTGACTTAATGGCGCTGATCATGTGACTGATCATGCGCTGATCATGTTTGCTATCATACACTGATCATGTGCCTCTGGAGGCAATAAACAAAGAGCTGAGTAGGCACGAATCAAACAGTCAGCAGGCAATAATCATGGAACTCAGCTGTGAGGAATCATGCTGCTCAGCTGGCAATAATCAAGCAGCTGAGCAGGCAGGAATTACGCAGCACAGCTGGCAATTGTCAAGCAGATGACAGGCAGGAATCGTGCAGCTCAGCTGGCAATTGTCAAGCAGATGAGCAGACAGTAATCACGCAGCTCAGCAGGCCCAGATCACGTGACTGAGCATGCACTGTTCACGTGGCTGATCATACACTGATCACGTGATGATCATGCACTGATCACTTGGATATCATGCACTGATCACGTGGCTGATCATACACTGTTCACGTGTCTGACCATGCACTGATCACGTGGCTGATCATACACTGCTCACGTAACTGATCATGCACTGATCACGTGGCTATCATGCACTGATCACGTGGCTGAACATGCACTGTTCACGTGGCTGATCACACACCTGTCACGTGACATATCATGCACTGATCACGTGGCACTCATGCACTGATCACGTGGCTGATCATACTCTGCTCACGTAACTCATGCACACATCACGTGGCTATCATGCACTGCTCACGTGGCTCGTCATGGAATGATCACGTAGCAACCATATACTGGTCACGTGACTGATCATGCAAAGATCACGTAAATGATCATGCACTGTTCACGTGACTGATCATGTACTGATCACGTGACTGATCATGCACTGATCACGTGGCTATCATGCTCTGCTCACGTGGCTGATCATGCAACGATCACGTAGCAACCATGTACTGGTCACGTGACTGATCATGCACTGATCACGTAATTGATCCTGCACTGATCACGTGGCTCATCATGCACTGATCACGTGGCTGATCACACATGTATCACGTGACTGATCATGCACTGATCACGTGGCTCTCATGCACTGATCACGTGGCTGTCATGCACTGATCACGTGGATATCATGCACTGATCACGTGGCTGATCACACACGTATCACATGACTGATCATGCACTGATCACGTGGCTATCATGCACTGATCACGTGGCTATCATGCACTGATCACGTGGCTGATCATGCAATGATCACGTAGCTACCATGTACTGGTCACGTGACTGATCATGCACTGATCACGTAATTGATCATGCACTGATCACGTGGCTGATCATGCACTGATCACGTGGCTGATCATACACTGATCACATAACTGATCATGCACTGATCACGTGACTGATCATGCACTGATCACGTGGCTATCATGCACTGATCACGTGGCTGACATACACTGATCACGTGCCTGATCATGCACTGATCACGTGGCTGATCATGCACTGATCACGTGACTGATCATGCACTGATCACGTGTCTGATCATGCACTGATCACGTGGCTATCATGCACTGATCACGTGGCTGATCATGCATGATCACGCAGCTACCATGTACTGGTCACGTGACTGATCATGCACTGATCACGTGACTGATCATGCACTGATCACGTGGCTATCATGCACTGATCACGTGGCTGATCATGCACTGATCATGTAGCTACCATGTACTGATCACGTGACTGATCATGCACTGATCACGTGACTGATCATGCACTGATCACGTGGCTATCATGCACTGATCACGTGACTGATCATGCACTGATCACGTCTATATCATGCACTGATCACATGACTGATCATGCACTGATCACGTGGATGATCATGCACTGATCACGTGACTGATCATGCACTGATCACGTGACTGATCATGCACTGATCACGTGGCTATCATGCACTACTCACGTGGCTGATCATGCAATGATCATGTAGCTACCATGTACAGGTCACGTGAATGATCATACACCCATCAGGTGACTGATCATGCACTGATCACGTGGCTATCATGCACTGATCACGAGACTGATCATGCACTGATCACGTCTATATCATGCACTGATCACATGACTGCCCATGCACTGATCACGTGGATGATCATACACTAATCACGTGACTGATCATGCACTGATACCGTGACTGAGCATGGACTGATCACATGACTATCATGTAGTGATCACGTGACTTAATGGCGCTGATCATGTGACTGATCATGCGCTGATCATGTTTGCTATCATACACTGATCATGTGCCTCTGGAGGCAATAAACAAAGAGCTGAGTAGGCACGAATCAAACAGTCAGCAGGCAATAATCATGGAACTCAGGTGTGAGGAATCATGCTGCTCAGCTGGCAATAATCAAGCAGCTGAGCAGGCAGGAATTACGCAGCACAGCTGGCAATTGTCAAGCAGATGACAGGCAGGAATCGTGCAGCTCAGCTGGCAATTGTCAAGCAGATGAGCAGACAGTAATCACGCAGCTCAGCAGGCCCAGATCACGTGACTGAGCATGCACTGTTCACGTGGCTGATCATACACTGATCACGTGATGATCATGCACTGATCACTTGGATATCATGCACTGATCACGTGGCTGATCATACACTGTTCACGTGTCTGACCATGCACTGATCACGTGGCTGATCATACACTGCTCACGTAACTGATCATGCACTGATCACGTGGCATCATGCACTGATCACGTGGCTGATCATGCACTGATCACGTAACTCATGCACACATCACGTGGCTATCATGCACTGCTCACGTGGCTGATCATGCAATGATCACGTAGCAACCATATACTGGTCACGTGACTGATCATGCACTGATCACGTAAATGATCATGCACTGATCACGTGACTGATCATGCACTGATCACGTGACTGATCATGCACTGATCACGTGGCTATCATGCACTGCTCACGTGGCTGATCATGCAACGATCACGTAGCAACCATGTACTGGTCACGTGACTGATCATGCACTGATCACGTAATTGATCATGCACTGATCACGTGGCTGATCATGCACTGATCACGTGGCTGATCATGCACTGATCACGTGGCTATCATGCACTGATCACGTGGCTGATCATGCAATGATCACGTAGCTACCATGTACTGGTCACGTGACTGATCATGCACTGATCACGTAATTGATCATGCACTGATCATGGCTGATCATGCACTGATCACGTGGCTGATCATACACTGATCACGTGACTGATCATGCACTGATCACGTGACTGATCATGCACTGATCACGATGCACTGATCATGCACTGATCACGTGCCTGGTCATGCACTGATCACGTGGCTGATCATGCACTGATCACGTGACTGATCATGCACTGATCACGTGTCTGATCATGCACTGATCACGTGGCTATCATGCACTGCTCACGTGGCTGATCATGCCATGATCACGCAGCTACCATGTACTGGTCACATGACTGATCATGCACTGATCACGTGACTGATCATGCAGTGATCACGTGGCTATCATGAACTACTCACGTGGCTGATCATGCAATGATCATGTAGCTACCATGTACAGGTCACGTGAATGATCATACACCCATCAGGTGACTGATCATGCACTGATCACGTGGCTATCATGCACTGATCACGAGACTGATCATGCACTGTTCACGTCTATATCATGCACTGATCACATGACTGCCCGTGCACTGATCACGGGGATGATCATACACTAATCTTGTGACAGATCATGCACTGATCACGTGGCTGATCATGCACTGATACCGTGACTGAGCATGGACTGATCACATGACTATCATGTAGTGATCACGTGACTTAATGGCGCTGATCATGTGACTGATCATGCGCTGATCATGTTTGCTATCATATACTGATCATGTGCCTCTGGAGGCAATAAACAAAGTGCTGAGTAGGCACGAATCAAACAGTCAGCAGGCAATAATCATGGAACTCAGCTGTGAGGAATCATGCTGCTCAGCTGGCAATAATCAAGCAGCTGAGCAGGCAGGAATTACGCAGCACAGCTGGCAATTGTCAAGCAGATGACAGGCAGGAATCGTGCAGCTCAGCTGGCAATTGTCAAGCAGATGAGCAGACAGTAATCACGCAGCTCAGCAGGCCCAGATCACGTGACTGAGCATGCACTGTTCACGTGGCTGATCATACACTGATCACGTGATGATCATGCACTGATCACTTGGATATCATGCACTGATCACGTGGCTGATCATACACTGTTCACGTGTCTGACCATGCACTGATCACGTGGCTGATCATACACTGCTCACGTAACTGATCATGCACTGATCACGTGGCTATCATGCACTGATCACGTGGCTGAACATGCACTGTTCACGTGGCTGATCACACACCTGTCACGTGACATATCATGCACTGATCACGTGGCACTCATGCACTGATCACGTGGCTGATCATACTCTGCTCACGTAACTCATGCACACATCACGTGGCTATCATGCACTGCTCACGTGGCTCGTCATGGAATGATCACGTAGCAACCATATACTGGTCACGTGACTGATCATGCAAAGATCACGTAAATGATCATGCACTGTTCACGTGACTGATCATGTACTGATCACGTGACTGATCATGCACTGATCACGTGGCTATCATGCTCTGCTCACGTGGCTGATCATGCAACGATCACGTAGCAACCATGTACTGGTCACGTGACTGATCATGCACTGATCACGTAATTGATCCTGCACTGATCACGTGGCTCATCATGCACTGATCACGTGGCTGATCACACATGTATCACGTGACTGATCATGCACTGATCACGTGGCTCTCATGCACTGATCACGTGGCTGTCATGCACTGATCACGTGGATATCATGCACTGATCACGTGGCTGATCACACACGTATCACATGACTGATCATGCACTGATCACGTGGCTATCATGCACTGATCACGTGGCTATCATGCACTGATCACGTGGCTGATCAGGCAATGATCACGTAGCTACCATGTACTGGTCACGTGACTGATCATGCACTGATCACGTAATTGATCATGCACTGATCATGTGGCTGATCATGCACTGATCACGTGGCTGATCATACACTGATCACATAACTGATCATGCACTGATCACGTGACTGATCATGCACTGATCACGTGGCTATCATGCACTGATCACTTGGCTGGACATACACTGATCACGTGCCTGGTCATGCACTGATCACGTGGCTGATCATGCACTGATCACGTGACTGATCATGCACTGATCACGTGTCTGATCATGCACTGATCACGTGGCTATCATGCACTGCTCACGTGGCTGATCATGCATGATCACGCAGCTACCATGTACTGGTCACATGACTGATCATGCACTGATCACGTGACTGATCATGCACTGATCACGTGGCTATCATGAACTACTCACGTGGCTGATCATGCAATGATCATGTAGCTACCATGTACAGGTCACGTGAATGATCATACACTGATCAGTGACTGATCATGCACTGATCACGTGGCTATCATGCACTGATCACATGACTGATGCACTGATCACTGATCACTGCACTGACTGATCATGCACTGATACCGTGACTGAGCATGGACTGATCACATGACTATCATGTAGTGATCACGTGACTTAATGGCGCTGATCATGTGACTGATCATGCGCTGATCATGTTTGCTATCATACACTGATCATGTGCCTCTGGAGGCAATAAACAAAGAGCTGAGTAGGCACGAATCAAACAGTCAGCAGGCAATAATCATGGAACTCAGGTGTGAGGAATCATGCTGCTCAGCTGGCAATAATCAAGCAGCTGAGCAGGCAGGAATTACGCAGCACAGCTGGCAATTGTCAAGCAGATGACAGGCAGGAATCGTGCAGCTCAGCTGGCAATTGTCAAGCAGATGAGCAGACAGTAATCACGCAGCTCAGCAGGCCCAGATCACGTGACTGAGCATGCACTGTTCACGTGGCTGATCATACACTGATCACGTGATGATCATGCACTGATCACTTGGATATCATGCACTGATCACGTGGCTGATCATACACTGTTCACGTGTCTGACCATGCACTGATCACGTGGCTGATCATACACTGCTCACGTAACTCATGCACTGATCACGTGGCTATCATGCACTGATCACGTGGCTGATCATGCACTGATCACGTGGCTACCATGTACTGGTCACGTGACTGATCATGCACTGATCACGTGGCTGATCATGCACTGATCACGTGACTGATCATGCACTGATCACGTGACTGATCATGCACTGATCACGTGGCTATCATGCACTGCTCACGTGGCTGATCATGCAACGATCACGTAGCAACCATGTACTGGTCACGTGACTGATCATGCACTGATCACGTAATTGATCATGCACTGATCACGTGGCTGATCATGCACTGATCACGTGGCTGATCACACACTGATCACGTGACTGATCATGCACTGATCACGTGGCTGATCATGCACTGATCACGTGGCTGATCATGCACTGATCACGTGGCTATCATGCACTGATCACGTGGCTGATCATGCACGATCACATGACTGATCATGCACTGATCACGTGGCTATCATGCACTGATCACGTGGCACTCATGCACTGATCACGTGGCTGATCATACACTGATCACGTAACTCATGCACATCACGTGGCTATCATGCACTGATCACGTGGCTGATCATGCAATGATCACGTGGCAACCATATACTGGTCACGTGACTGATCATGCACTGATCACGAACTGATCATGCACTGATCACGTGGCTGATCATGCACTGATCACGTGACTGATCATGCACTGATCACGTGGCTATCATGCACTGATCACGTGGCTGATCATGCACTGATCACGTAGCAATCATGCACTGATCACGTGACTGATCATGCACTGATCACGTAATTGATCATGCACTGATCACGTGGCTGATCATGCACTGATCACGTGGCTGATCACACATGATCACGTGACTGATCATGCACTGATCACGTGGCTATCATGCACTGATCACGTGGCTGATCATGCACTGATCACGTGGCTATCATGCACTGATCACGTGGCTGATCACACACTGATCACGTGACTGATCATGCACTGATCACGTGGCTGATCATGCACTGATCACGTGGCTATCATGCACTGATCACGTGGCTGATCATGCACTGATCACGTAGCTACCATGCACTGATCACGTGACTGATCATGCACTGATCACGTAATTGATCATGCACTGATCACGTGGCTGATCATGCACTGATCACGTGGCTGATCATGCACTGATCACGTGACTGATCATGCACTGATCACGTGACTGATCATGCACTGATCACGTGGCTATCATGCACTGATCACGTGGCTGATCATGCCATGATCACGCAGCTACCATGTACTGGTCACATGACTGATCATGCACTGATCACGTGACTGATCATGCACTGATCACGTGGCTATCATGCACTACTCACGTGGCTGATCATGCAATGATCATGTAGCTACCATGTACAGGTCACGTGAATGATCATACACCCATCAGGTGACTGATCATGCACTGATCACGTGGCTATCATGCACTGATCACGAGACTGATCATGCACTGATCACGTCTATATCATGCACTGATCACATGACTGCCCATGCACTGATCACGTGGATGATCATACACTAATCATGTGACAGATCATGCACTGATCACGTGGCTGATCATGCACTGATACCGTGACTGAGCATGGACTGATCACATGACTATCATGTAGTGATCACGTGACTTAATGGCGCTGATCATGTGACTGATCATGCGCTGATCATGTTTGCTATCATACACTGATCATGTGCCTCTGGAGGCAATAAACAAAGAGCTGAGTAGGCACGAATCAAACAGTCAGCAGGCAATAATCATGGAACTCAGGTGTGAGGAATCATGCTGCTCAGCTGGCAATAATCAAGCAGCTGAGCAGGCAGGAATTACGCAGCACAGCTGGCAATTGTCAAGCAGATGACAGGCAGGAATCGTGCAGCTCAGCTGGCAATTGTCAAGCAGATGAGCAGACAGTAATCACGCAGCTCAGCAGGCCCAGATCACGTGACTGAGCATGCACTGTTCACGTGGCTGATCATACACTGATCACGTGATGATCATGCACTGATCACTTGGATATCATGCACTGATCACGTGGCTGATCATACACTGTTCACGTGTCTGACCATGCACTGATCACGTGGCTGATCATACACTGCTCACGTAACTGATCATGCACTGATCACGTGGCTATCATGCACTGATCACGTGGCTGAACATGCACTGTTCACGTGGCTGATCACACACCTGTCACGTGACATATCATGCACTGATCACGTGGCACTCATGCACTGATCACGTGGCTGATCATACTCTGCTCACGTAACTGATCATGCACTGATCACGTGGCTGATCATGCACTGATCACGTGGCTGATCATGCACTGATCACGTGACTATCATGCACTGATCACGTGGCATCATGCACTGATCACGTGGCTGATCATGCACTGATCACGTGACTGATCATGCACTGATCACGTGGCTATCATGCACTGATCACGTGGCTGATCATGCACTGATCACGTGGCTGATCATGCACTGTCACGTGACATATCATGCACTGATCACGTGGCACTCATGCACTGATCACGTGGCTGATCATACACTGATCACGTAACTCATGCACACATCACGTGGCTATCATGCACTGATCACGTGGCTGTCATGCAATGATCACGTAGCAACCATATACTGGTCACGTGACTGATCATGCACTGATCACGTAAATGATCATGCACTGATCACGTGACTGATCATGCACTGATCACGTGACTGATCATGCACTGATCACGTGGCTATCATGCACTGCTCACGTGGCTGATCATGCAACGATCACGTAGCAACCATGTACTGGTCACGTGACTGATCATGCACTGATCACGTAATTGATCATGCACTGATCACGTGGCTCATCATGCACTGATCACGTGGCTGATCACACATGATCACGTGACTGATCATGCACTGATCACGTGGCTCTCATGCACTGATCACGTGGCTGTCATGCACTGATCACGTGGATATCATGCACTGATCACGTGGCTGATCACACACGATCACATGACTGATCATGCACTGATCACGTGGCTATCATGCACTGATCACGTGGCTATCATGCACTGATCACGTGGCTGATCATGCAATGATCACGTAGCTACCATGTACTGGTCACGTGACTGATCATGCACTGATCACGTAATTGATCATGCACTGATCATGTGGCTGATCATGCACTGATCACGTGGCTGATCATACACTGATCACGTAACTGATCATGCACTGATCACGTGACTGATCATGCACTGATCACGTGGCTATCATGCACTGATCACTTGGCTGACATACACTGATCACGTGCCTGGTCATGCACTGATCACGTGGCTGATCATGCACTGATCACGTGACTGATCATGCACTGATCACGTGTCTGATCATGCACTGATCACGTGGCTATCATGCACTGCTCACGTGGCTGATCATGCCATGATCACGCAGCTACCATGTACTGGTCACATGACTGATCATGCACTGATCACGTGACTGATCATGCACTGATCACGTGGCTATCATGCACTACTCACGTGGCTGATCATGCAATGATCATGTAGCTACCATGTACAGGTCACGTGAATGATCATACACCCATCAGGTGACTGATCATGCACTGATCACGTGGCTATCATGCACTGATCACGAGACTGATCATGCACTGTTCACGTCTATATCATGCACTGATCACATGACTGCCCATGCACTGATCACGTGGATGATCATACACTAATCTTGTGACAGATCATGCACTGATCACGTGGCTGATCATGCACTGATACCGTGACTGAGCATGGACTGATCACATGACTATCATGTAGTGATCACGTGACTTAATGGCGCTGATCATGTGACTGATCATGCGCTGATCATGTTTGCTATCATACACTGATCATGTGCCTCTGGAGGCAATAAACAAAGAGCTGAGTAGGCACGAATCAAACAGTCAGCAGGCAATAATCATGGAACTCAGGTGTGAGGAATCATGCTGCTCAGCTGGCAATAATCAAGCAGCTGAGCAGGCAGGAATTACGCAGCACAGCTGGCAATTGTCAAGCAGATGACAGGCAGGAATCGTGCAGCTCAGCTGGCAATTGTCAAGCAGATGAGCAGACAGTAATCACGCAGCTCAGCAGGCCCAGATCACGTGACTGAGCATGCACTGTTCACGTGGCTGATCATACACTGATCACGTGATGATCATGCACTGATCACTTGGATATCATGCACTGATCACGTGGCTGATCATACACTGTTCACGTGTCTGACCATGCACTGATCACGTGGCTGATCATACACTGCTCACGTAACTGATCATGCACTGATCACGTGGCTATCATGCACTGATCACGTGGCTGAACATGCACTGTTCACGTGGCTGATCACACACTGTCACGTGACATATCATGCACTGATCACGTGGCACTCATGCACTGATCACGTGGCTGATCATACTCTGCTCACGTAACTCATGCACACATCACGTGGCTATCATGCACTGCTCACGTGGCTGTCATGGAATGATCACGTAGCAACCATATACTGGTCACGTGACTGATCATGCAAAGATCACGTAAATGATCATGCACTGTTCACGTGACTGATCATGTACTGATCACGTGACTGATCATGCACTGATCACGTGGCTATCATGCACTGCTCACGTGGCTGATCATGCACGATCACGTAGCAACCATGTACTGGTCACGTGACTGATCATGCACTGATCACGTAATTGATCATGCACTGATCACGTGGCTCATCATGCACTGATCACGTGGCTGATCACACATGTATCACGTGACTGATCATGCACTGATCACGTGGCTCTCATGCACTGATCACGTGGCTGTCATGCACTGATCACGTGGATATCATGCACTGATCACGTGGCTGATCATGCACTGATCACGTGGCTATCATGCACTGATCACGTGACTGATCATGCACTGATCACGTGGCTGATCATGCACTGATCACGTGGCTGATCATGCACTGATCACGTGGCTGATCATGCACTGATCACGTGACTGATCATGCACTGATCACGTGACTGATCATGCACTGATCACGTGGCTATCATGCACTGATCACGTGGCTGATCATGCACTGATCACGTAGCTATCATGCACTGATCACGTGACTGATCATGCACTGATCACGTGACTGATCATGCACTGATCACGTGGCTATCATGCACTGATCACGTGACTGATCATGCACTGATCACGTCTATATCATGCACTGATCACGTGACTGATCATGCACTGATCACGTGGCTGATCATGCACTGATCACGTGACTGATCATGCACTGATCACGTGGCTGATCATGCACTGATCACGTGACTGATCATGCACTGATCACGTGGCTGATCATGCACTGATCACGTGGCTATCATGCACTGATCACGTGGCTGATCATGCACTGATCACGTGGCTATCATGCACTGATCACGTGACTGATCATGCACTGATCACGTGACTGATCATGCACTGATCACGTGGCTGATCATGCACTGATCACGTGGCTGATCATGCACTGATCACGTGACTGATCATGCACTGATCACGTGACTGATCATGCACTGATCACGTGGCTGATCATGCACTGATCACGTGGCTGATCATGCACTGATCACGTGGCTGATCATGCACTGATCACGTGGCTGATCATGCACTGATCACGTGACTGATCATGCACTGATCACGTGACTGATCATGCACTGATCACGTGGCTATCATGCACTGATCACGAGACTGATCATGCACTGATCACGTCTATATCATGCACTGATCACATGACTGCCCATGCACTGATCACGTGGATGATCATACACTAATCATGTGACAGATCATGCACTGATCACGTGGCTGATCATGCACTGATACCGTGACTGAGCATGGACTGATCACATGACTATCATGTAGTGATCACGTGACTTAATGGCGCTGATCATGTGACTGATCATGCGCTGATCATGTTTGCTATCATACACTGATCATGTGCCTCTGGAGGCAATAAACAAAGAGCTGAGTAGGCACGAATCAAACAGTCAGCAGGCAATAATCATGGAACTCAGGTGTGAGGAATCATGCTGCTCAGCTGGCAATAATCAAGCAGCTGAGCAGGCAGGAATTACGCAGCACAGCTGGCAATTGTCAAGCAGATGACAGGCAGGAATCGTGCAGCTCAGCTGGCAATTGTCAAGCAGATGAGCAGACAGTAATCACGCAGCTCAGCAGGCCCAGATCACGTGACTGAGCATGCACTGTTCACGTGGCTGATCATACACTGATCACGTGATGATCATGCACTGATCACTTGGATATCATGCACTGATCACGTGGCTGATCATACACTGCTCACGTAACTGATCATGCACTGATCACGTGGCTATCATGCACTGATCACGTGGCTGAACATGCACTGTTCACGTGGCTGATCACACACCTGTCACGTGACATATCATGCACTGATCACGTGGCACTCATGCACTGATCACGTGGCTGATCATACTCTGCTCACGTAACTCATGCACACATCACGTGGCTATCATGCACTGCTCACGTGGCTCGTCATGGAATGATCACGTAGCTACCATATACTGGTCACGTGACTGATCATGCACAGATCACGTAAATGATCATGCACTGTTCACGTGACTGATCATGTACTGATCACGTGACTGATCATGCACTGATCACGTGGCTATCATGCACTGCTCACGTGGCTGATCATGCAACGATCACGTAGCAACCATGTACTGGTCACGTGACTGATCATGCACTGATCACGTAATTGATCATGCACTGATCACGTGGCTCATCATGCACTGATCACGTGGCTGATCACACATGATCACGTGACTGATCATGCACTGATCACGTGGCTATCATGCACTGATCACGTGGCTGATCATGCACTGATCACGTGGCTGATCATGCACTGATCACGTGGCTGATCATGCACTGATCACGTGACTGATCATGCACTGATCACGTGGCTGATCATGCACTGATCACGTGGCTGATCATGCACTGATCACGTGGCTATCATGCACTGATCACGTGGCTGATCATGCACTGATCACGTGGCTGATCATGCACTGATCACGTGGCTATCATGCACTGATCACGTGACTGATCATGCACTGATCACGTGGCTGATCATGCACTGATCACGTGGCTATCATGCACTGATCACGTGGCTGATCACACATGATCACGTGACTGATCATGCACTGATCACGTGGCTATCATGCACTGATCACGAGACTGATCATGCACTGATCACGTCTATATCATGCACTGATCACATGACTGCCCATGCACTGATCACGTGGATGATCATACACTAATCATGTGACAGATCATGCACTGATCACGTGGCTGATCATGCACTGATACCGTGACTGAGCATGGACTGATCACATGACTATCATGTAGTGATCACGTGACTTAATGGCGCTGATCATGTGACTGATCATGCGCTGATCATGTTTGCTATCATACACTGATCATGTGCCTCTGGAGGCAATAAACAAAGAGCTGAGTAGGCACGAATCAAACAGTCAGCAGGCAATAATCATGGAACTCAGGTGTGAGGAATCATGCTGCTCAGCTGGCAATAATCAAGCAGCTGAGCAGGCAGGAATTACGCAGCACAGCTGGCAATTGTCAAGCAGATGACAGGCAGGAATCGTGCAGCTCAGCTGGCAATTGTCAAGCAGATGAGCAGACAGTAATCACGCAGCTCAGCAGGCCCAGATCACGTGACTGAGCATGCACTGTTCACGTGGCTGATCATACACTGATCACGTGATGATCATGCACTGATCACTTGGATATCATGCACTGATCACGTGGCTGATCATACACTGTTCACGTGTCTGACCATGCACTGATCACGTGGCTGATCATACACTGCTCACGTAACTGATCATGCACTGATCACGTGGCTGATCATGCACTGATCACGTGGCTGATCATGCACTGATCACGTGGCTATCATGCACTGATCACGTGGCTGATCATGCACTGATCACGTGACTGATCATGCACTGATCACGTGACTGATCATGCACTGATCACGTAACTGATCATGCACTGATCACGTGGCTGATCATGCACTGATCACGTGACTGATCATGCACTGATCACGTGGCTATCATGCACTGATCACGTGGCTGATCATGCAATGATCACGTAGCTACCATGTACTGGTCACGTGACTGATCATGCACTGATCACGTAATTGATCATGCACTGATCACGTGGCTGATCATGCACTGATCACGTGGCTGATCATGCACTGATCACGTGACTGATCATGCACTGATCACGTGGCTATCATGCACTGATCACGTGGCTGATCATGCACTGATCACGTGGCTATCATGCACTGATCACGTGGCTGATCATGCACTGATCACGTGACTGATCATGCACTGATCACGTGACTGATCATGCACTGATCACGTGGCTATCATGCACTGATCACGTGGCTGATCATGCACTGATCACGTGACTGATCATGCACTGATCACGTGACTGATCATGCACTGATCACGTGGCTATCATGCACTACTCACGTGGCTGATCATGCAATGATCATGTAGCTACCATGTACTGGTCACGTGACTGATCATACACCCATCAGGTGACTGATCATGCACTGATCACGTGGCTGATCATGCACTGATCACCTGACTGATCATGCACTGATCACGTGACTGATCATGCACTGATCACATGGCTATCATGCACTGATCACTGGCTGATCATGCACTGATCACGTGGCTGATCATGCACTGATACCGTGACTGAGCATGGACTGATCACATGACTATCATGTAGTGATCACGTGACTTAATGGCGCTGATCATGTGACTGATCATGCGCTGATCATGTTTGCTATCATACACTGATCATGTGCCTCTGGAGGCAATAAACAAAGAGCTGAGTAGGCACGAATCAAACAGTCAGCAGGCAATAATCATGGAACTCAGGTGTGAGGAATCATGCTGCTCAGCTGGCAATAATCAAGCAGCTGAGCAGGCAGGAATTACGCAGCACAGCTGGCAATTGTCAAGCAGATGACAGGCAGGAATCGTGCAGCTCAGCTGGCAATTGTCAAGCAGATGAGCAGACAGTAATCACGCAGCTCAGCAGGCCCAGATCACGTGACTGAGCATGCACTGTTCACGTGGCTGATCATACACTGATCACGTGATGATCATGCACTGATCACGTGACTATCATGCACTGATCACGTGGCTGATCATACACTGTTCACGTGTCTGACCATGCACTGATCACGTGGCTGATCATACACTGCTCACGTAACTGATCATGCACTGATCACGTGGCTATCATGCACTGATCACGTGGCTGATCATGCACTGATCACGTGGCTGATCATGCACTGGTCACGTGACTGATCATGCACTGATCACGTGGCTGATCATGCACTGATCACGTGGCTGATCATGCACTGATCACGTGACTGATCATGCACTGATCACGTGGCTATCATGCACTGATCACGTGGCTGATCATGCACTGATCACGTAGCTACCATGTACTGGTCACGTGACTGATCATGCACTGATCACGTAACTGATCATGCACTGATCACGTGGCTGATCATGCACTGATCACGTGACTGATCATGCACTGATCACGTGGCTATCATGCACTGATCACGTGGCTGATCATGCACTGATCACGTAGCTACCATGTACTGGTCACGTGACTGATCATGCACTGATCACGTAATTGATCATGCACTGATCACGTGGCTGATCATGCACTGATCACGTGACTGATCATGCACTGATCACGTGACTGATCATGCACTGATCACGTGGCTATCATGCACTGATCACGTGGCTGATCATGCACTGATCACGTGGCTGATCATGCACTGATCACATGACTGATCATGCACTGATCACGTGACTGATCATGCACTGATCACGTGGCTATCATGCACTGATCACGTGGCTGATCATGCAATGATCACGTAGCTACCATGTACTGGTCACGTGACTGATCATGCACTGATCACGTGACTGATCATGCACTGATCACGTGGCTATCATGCACTGATCACGTGGCTGATCATGCACTGATCACGTGCCTGATCATGCACTGATCACGTGACTGATCATGCACTGATCACGTAGCATCATGCACTGATCACGTGGCTGATCATGCACTGATCACGTGGCTGATCATGCACTGATCACGTGGCTATCATGCACTGATCACGTGGCTGATCATGCACTGATACCGTGACTGAGCATGGACTGATCACATGACTATCATGTAGTGATCACGTGACTTAATGGCGCTGATCATGTGACTGATCATGCACTGATCATGTTTGCTATCATACACTGATCATGTGCCTCTGGAGGCAATAAACAAAGAGCTGAGTAGGCACGAATCAAACAGTCAGCAGGCAATAATCATGGAACTCAGGTGTGAGGAATCATGCTGCTCAGCTGGCAATAATCAAGCAGCTGAGCAGGCAGGAATTACGCAGCACAGCTGGCAATTGTCAAGCAGATGACAGGCAGGAATCATGCAGCTCAGCTGGCAATTGTCAAGCAGATGAGCAGACAGTAATCACGCAGCTCAGCAGGCCCTGATCACGTGACTGAGCATGCACTGTTCACGTGGCTGATCATACACTGATCACGTGATTGATCATGCACTGATCACTTGGATATCATGCACTGATCACGTGGCTGATCATACACTGTTCACGTGTCTGACCATGCACTGATCACGTGGCTGATCATACACTGATCACGTAACTGATCATGCACTGATCACGTGGCTGATCATGCACTGATCACGTGGCTGATCATGCACTGATCACGTGGCTGATCATGCACTGATCACGTGGCTATCATGCACTGATCACGTGGCTGATCATGCACTGATCACGTGGCTGATCATGCACTGATCACGTAGCTATCATGCACTGGTCACGTGACTGATCATGCACTGATCACGTGGCTGATCATGCACTGATCACGTGGCTGATCATGCACTGATCACGTGGCTGATCACACATGATCACGTGACTGATCATGCACTGATCACGTGGCTATCATGCACTGATCACGTGACTGATCATGCACTGATCACGTCTATATCATGCACTGATCACATGACTGCCATGCACTGATCACGTGGATGATCATACACTGATCATGTGACAGATCATGCACTGATCACGTGGCTGATCATGCACTGATACCGTGACTGAGCATGGACTGATCACATGACTATCATGTAGTGATCACGTGACTTAATGGCGCTGATCATGTGACTGATCATGCGCTGATCATGTTTGCTATCATACACTGATCATGTGCCTCTGGAGGCAATAAACAAAGAGCTGAGTAGGCACGAATCAAACAGTCAGCAGGCAATAATCATGGAACTCAGGTGTGAGGAATCATGCTGCTCAGCTGGCAATAATCAAGCAGCTGAGCAGGCAGGAATTACGCAGCACAGCTGGCAATTGTCAAGCAGATGACAGGCAGGAATCGTGCAGCTCAGCTGGCAATTGTCAAGCAGATGAGCAGACAGTAATCACGCAGCTCAGCAGGCCCTGATCACGTGACTGAGCATGCACTGTTCACGTGGCTGATCATACACTGATCACGTGATGATCATGCACTGATCACTTGGATATCATGCACTGATCACGTGGCTGATCATACACTGTTCACGTGTCTGACCATGCACTGATCACGTGGCTGATCATACACTGCTCACGTAACTGATCATGCACTGATCACGTGGCTGATCATGCACTGATCACGTGGCTGATCATGCACTGATCACGTGGCTATCATGCACTGATCACGTGGCTGATCATGCACTGATCACGTGACTGATCATGCACTGATCACGTGACTGATCATGCACTGATCACGTAACTGATCATGCACTGATCACGTGGCTGATCATGCACTGATCACGTGACTGATCATGCACTGATCACGTGGCTATCATGCACTGATCACGTGGCTGATCATGCAATGATCACGTAGCTACCATGCACTGATCACGTGACTGATCATGCACTGATCACGTGATTGATCATGCACTGATCACGTGGCTGATCATGCACTGATCACGTGGCTGATCATGCACTGATCACGTGACTGATCATGCACTGATCACGTGGCTGATCATGCACTGATCACGTGGCTGATCATGCACTGATCACGTGGCTATCATGCACTGATCACGTGGCTGATCATGCACTGATCACGTGACTGATCATGCACTGATCACGTGACTGATCATGCACTGATCACGTGGCTATCATGCACTGATCACGTGGCTGATCATGCACTGATCACGTGACTGATCATGCACTGATCACGTGACTGATCATGCACTGATCACGTGGCTATCATGCACTACTCACGTGGCTGATCATGCAATGATCATGTAGCTACCATGTACTGGTCACGTGACTGATCATGCACCCATCAGGTGACTGATCATGCACTGATCACGTGGCTGATCATGCACTGATCACGTGACTGATCATGCACTGATCACGTGACTGATCATGCACTGATCACATGGCTATCATGCACTGATCACGTGGCTGATCATGCACTGATCACGTGGCTGATCATGCACTGATACCGTGACTGAGCATGGACTGATCACATGACTATCATGTAGTGATCACGTGACTTAATGGCGCTGATCATGTGACTGATCATGCGCTGATCATGTTTGCTATCATACACTGATCATGTGCCTCTGGAGGCAATAAACAAAGAGCTGAGTAGGCACGAATCAAACAGTCAGCAGGCAATAATCATGGAACTCAGGTGTGAGGAATCATGCTGCTCAGCTGGCAATAATCAAGCAGCTGAGCAGGCAGGAATTACGCAGCACAGCTGGCAATTGTCAAGCAGATGACAGGCAGGAATCGTGCAGCTCAGCTGGCAATTGTCAAGCAGATGAGCAGACAGTAATCACGCAGCTCAGCAGGCCCAGATCACGTGACTGAGCATGCACTGTTCACGTGGCTGATCATACACTGATCACGTGATGATCATGCACTGATCACGTGACTATCATGCACTGATCACGTGGCTGATCATACACTGTTCACGTGTCTGACCATGCACTGATCACGTGGCTGATCATACACTGCTCACGTAACTGATCATGCACTGATCACGTGGCTATCATGCACTGATCACGTGGCTGATCATGCACTGATCACGTGGCTATCATGCACTGATCACGTGACTGATCATGCACTGATCACGTGGCTGATCATGCACTGATCACGTGACTGATCATGCACTGATCACGTGAATGATCATGCACTGATCACGTGGCTATCATGCACTGATCACGTGGCTGATCATGCACTGATCACGCAGCTACCATGTACTGGTCACGTGACTGATCATGCACTGATCACGTAACTGATCATGCACTGATCACGTGGCTGATCATGCACTGATCACGTGACTGATCATGCACTGATCACGTGGCTATCATGCACTGATCACGTGGCTGATCATGCACTGATCACGTAGCTACCATGTACTGGTCACGTGACTGATCATGCACTGATCACGTAATTGATCATGCACTGATCACGTGGCTGATCATGCACTGATCACGTGGCTGATCATGCACTGATCACGTGACTGATCATGCACTGATCACGTGGCTATCATGCACTGATCACGTGGCTGATCATGCACTGATCACGTGGCTGATCATGCACTGATCACATGACTGATCATGCACTGATCACGTGACTGATCATGCACTGATCACGTGGCTATCATGCACTGATCACGTGGCTGATCATGCAATGATCACGTAGCTACCATGTACTGGTCACGTGACTGATCATGCACTGATCACGTGACTGATCATGCACTGATCACGTGGCTATCATGCACTGATCACGTGGCTGATCATGCACTGATCACGTGACTGATCATGCACTGATCACGTGACTGATCATGCACTGATCACGTGGCATCATGCACTGATCACGTGGCTGATCATGCACTGATCACGTGGCTATCATGCACTGATCACGTGGCTGATCATGCACTGATCACGTGACTGATCATGCACTGATCACGTGGCTGATCATGCACTGATCACGTGGCTGATCATGCACTGATCACGTGGCTGATCATGCACTGATCACGTGGCTGATCATGCACTGATCACGTGGCTGATCATGCACTGATCACGTGCTATCATGCACTGATCACGTGACTGATCATGCACTGATCACGTGGCTGATCATGCACTGATCACGTGGCTGATCATGCACTGATCACGTGGCTGATCATACATGATCACGTGACTGATCATGCACTGATCACGTGGCTATCATGCACTGATCACGAGACTGATCATGCACTGATCACGTCTATATCATGCACTGATCACATGACTGCCCGTGCACTGATCACGTGGATGATCATACACTAATCATGTGACAGATCATGCACTGATCACGTGGCTGATCATGCACTGATACCGTGACTGAGCATGGACTGATCACATGACTATCATGTAGTGATCACGTGACTTAATGGCGCTGATCATGTGACTGATCATGCGCTGATCATGTTTGCTATCATACACTGATCATGTGCCTCTGGAGGCAATAAACAAAGAGCTGAGTAGGCACGAATCAAACAGTCAGCAGGCAATAATCATGGAACTCAGGTGTGAGGAATCATGCTGCTCAGCTGGCAATAATCAAGCAGCTGAGCAGGCAGGAATTACGCAGCACAGCTGGCAATTGTCAAGCAGATGACAGGCAGGAATCGTGCAGCTCAGCTGGCAATTGTCAAGCAGATGAGCAGACAGTAATCACGCAGCTCAGCAGGCCCAGATCACGTGACTGAGCATGCACTGTTCACGTGGCTGATCATACACTGATCACGTGATGATCATGCACTGATCACTTGGATATCATGCACTGATCACGTGGCTGATCATACACTGTTCACGTGTCTGACCATGCACTGATCACGTGGCTGATCATACACTGCTCACGTAACTGATCATGCACTGATCACGTGGCTGATCATGCACTGATCACGTGGCTGATCATGCACTGATCACGTGGCTGATCATGCACTGATCACGTGGCTGATCATGCACTGATCACGTGACTGATCATGCACTGATCACGTGACTGATCATGCACTGATCACGTAACTGATCATGCACTGATCACGTGGCTGATCATGCACTGATCACGTGACTGATCATGCACTGATCACGTGACTGATCATGCACTGATCACGTGGCTATCATGCACTGATCACGTGGCTGATCATGCACTGATCACGTAGCAACCATGTACTGATCACGTGACTGATCATGCACTGATCACGTGGCTGATCATGCACTGATCACGTGACTGATCATGCACTGATCACGTGGCTATCATGCACTGATCACGTGGCTGATCACACATGATCACGTGACTGATCATGCACTGATCACGTGGCTATCATGCACTGATCACGTGGCTGATCATGCACTGATCACGTGGCTGATCATGCACTGATCACGTAGCTATCATGCACTGATCACGTGACTGATCATGCACTGATCACGTAATTGATCATGCACTGATCACGTGGCTGATCATGCACTGATCACGTGGCTGATCATGCACTGATCACGTGACTGATCATGCACTGATCACGTGACTGATCATGCACTGATCACGTGGCTGATCATGCACTGATCACGTGACTGATCATGCACTGATCACGTGACTGATCATGCACTGATCACGTGGCTATCATGCACTGATCACGTGGCTGATCATGCATGATCACGCAGCTACCATGTACTGGTCACATGACTGATCATGCACTGATCACGTGACTGATCATGCACTGATCACGTGGCTATCATGCACTACTCACGTGGCTGATCATGCAATGATCATGTAGCTACCATGTACAGGTCACGTGAATGATCATACACCCATCAGGTGACTGATCATGCACTGATCACGTGGCTATCATGCACTGATCACGAGACTGATCATGCACTGATCACGTCTATATCATGCACTGATCACATGACTGCCCATGCACTGATCACGTGGATGATCATACACTAATCTTGTGACAGATCATGCACTGATCACGTGGCTGATCATGCACTGATACCGTGACTGAGCATGGACTGATCACATGACTATCATGTAGTGATCACGTGACTTAATGGCGCTGATCATGTGACTGATCATGCGCTGATCATGTTTGCTATCATACACTGATCATGTGCCTCTGGAGGCAATAAACAAAGAGCTGAGTAGGCACGAATCAAACAGTCAGCAGGCAATAATCATGGAACTCAGGTGTGAGGAATCATGCTGCTCAGCTGGCAATAATCAAGCAGCTGAGCAGGCAGGAATTACGCAGCACAGCTGGCAATTGTCAAGCAGATGACAGGCAGGAATCGTGCAGCTCAGCTGGCAATTGTCAAGCAGATGAGCAGACAGTAATCACGCAGCTCAGCAGGCCCAGATCACGTGACTGAGCATGCACTGTTCACGTGGCTGATCATACACTGATCACGTGTCTGATCATGCACTGATCACGTGGCTGATCATGCACTGATCACGTGACTGATCATGCACTGATCACGTGGCTATCATGCACTGATCACGTGGCTGATCATGCACTGATCACGTGGCTGATCATGCACTGTCACGTGACTATCATGCACTGATCACGTGGCACTCATGCACTGATCACGTGGCTGATCATACACTGATCACGTGACTGATCATGCACTGATCACGTGGCTGATCATGCACTGATCACGTGGCTGATCATGCACTGATCACGTGACTATCATGCACTGATCACGTGGCATCATGCACTGATCACGTGGCTGATCATGCACTGATCACGTGACTGATCATGCACTGATCACGTGGCTATCATGCACTGATCACGTGGCTGATCATGCACTGATCACGTGGCTGATCATGCACTGATCACGTGACTATCATGCACTGATCACGTGGCACTCATGCACTGATCACGTGGCTGATCATGCACTGATCACGTAACTCATGCACACATCACGTGGCTATCATGCACTGATCACGTGGCTGTCATGCAATGATCACGTAGCAACCATATACTGGTCACGTGACTGATCATGCACTGATCACGTAAATGATCATGCACTGATCACGTGACTGATCATGCACTGATCACGTGACTGATCATGCACTGATCACGTGGCTATCATGCACTGATCACGTGGCTGATCATGCACGATCACGTAGCAACCATGTACTGGTCACGTGACTGATCATGCACTGATCACGTAATTGATCATGCACTGATCACGTGGCTGATCATGCACTGATCACGTGGCTGATCACACATGATCACGTGACTGATCATGCACTGATCACGTGGCTCTCATGCACTGATCACGTGGCTGTCATGCACTGATCACGTGGATATCATGCACTGATCACGTGGCTGATCACACACTATCACATGACTGATCATGCACTGATCACGTGGCTATCATGCACTGATCACGTGGCTATCATGCACTGATCACGTGGCTGATCATGCAATGATCACGTAGCTACCATGTACTGTCACGTGACTGATCATGCACTGATCACGTAATTGATCATGCACTGATCATGTGGCTGATCATGCACTGATCACGTGGCTGATCATGCACTGATCACGTGACTGATCATGCACTGATCACGTGACTGATCATGCACTGATCACGTGGCTATCATGCACTGATCACGTGGCTGACATACACTGATCACGTGCCTGATCATGCACTGATCACGTGGCTGATCATGCACTGATCACGTGACTGATCATGCACTGATCACGTGTCTGATCATGCACTGATCACGTGGCTATCATGCACTGCTCACGTGGCTGATCATGCCATGATCACGCAGCTACCATGTACTGGTCACATGACTGATCATGCACTGATCACGTGACTGATCATGCACTGATCACGTGGCTATCATGCACTACTCACGTGGCTGATCATGCAATGATCATGTAGCTACCATGTACAGGTCACGTGAATGATCATACACCCATCAGGTGACTGATCATGCACTGATCACGTGGCTATCATGCACTGATCACGTGACTGATCATGCACTGATCACGTCTATATCATGCACTGATCACATGACTGCCCATGCACTGATCACGTGGATGATCATACACTGATCTTGTGACAGATCATGCACTGATCACGTGGCTGATCATGCACTGATACCGTGACTGAGCATGGACTGATCACATGACTATCATGTAGTGATCACGTGACTTAATGGCGCTGATCATGTGACTGATCATGCGCTGATCATGTTTGCTATCATACACTGATCATGTGCCTCTGGAGGCAATAAACAAAGAGCTGAGTAGGCACGAATCAAACAGTCAGCAGGCAATAATCATGGAACTCAGGTGTGAGGAATCATGCTGCTCAGCTGGCAATAATCAAGCAGCTGAGCAGGCAGGAATTACGCAGCTCAGCTGGCAATTGTCAAGCAGATGAGCAGACAGTAATCACGCAGCTCAGCAGGCAAGATCACGTGACTGAGCATGCACTGTTCACGTGGCTGATCATGCACTGATCACGTGATGATCATGCACTGATCACGTGGCTATCATGCACTGATCACGTGGCTGATCATGCACTGATCACGTCTATATCATGCACTGATCACGTGACTGATCATGCACTGATCACGTGGCTGATCATGCACTGATCACGTGGCTGATCATGCACTGATCACGTGGCTGATCATGCACTGATCACGTGACTGATCATGCACTGATCACGTGCTATCATGCACTGATCACGTGGCTATCATGCACTGATCACGTGGCTGATCATGCACTGATCACGTGACTGATCATGCACTGATCACGTGGCTGATCATGCACTGATCACGTGACTGATCATGCACTGATCACGTGGCTATCATGCACTGATCACGTGGCTGATCATGCACTGATCACGTGACTGATCATGCACTGATCACGTGGCTGATCATGCACTGATCACGTGACTGATCATGCACTGATCACGTGGCTATCATGCACTGATCACGTGGCTGATCATGCACTGATCACGTGGCTGATCACACACTGTCACGTGACTATCATGCACTGATCACGTGGCACTCATGCACTGATCACGTGGCTGATCATACTCTGATCACGTAACTCATGCACACATCACGTGGCTATCATGCACTGATCACGTGGCTGTCATGCAATGATCACGTAGCAACCATATACTGGTCACGTGACTGATCATGCACTGATCACGTAAATGATCATGCACTGATCACGTGACTGATCATGCACTGATCACGTGACTGATCATGCACTGATCACGTGGCTATCATGCACTGATCACGTGGCTGATCATGCAACGATCACGTAGCAACCATGTACTGGTCACGTGACTGATCATGCACTGATCACGTAATTGATCATGCACTGATCACGTGGCTCATCATGCACTGATCACGTGGCTGATCACACATGATCACGTGACTGATCATGCACTGATCACGTGGCTCTCATGCACTGATCACGTGGCTGTCATGCACTGATCACGTGGATATCATGCACTGATCACGTGGCTGATCACACACGTATCACATGACTGATCATGCACTGATCACGTGGCTATCATGCACTGATCACGTGGCTATCATGCACTGATCACGTGGCTGATCATGCAATGATCACGTAGCTACCATGTACTGGTCACGTGACTGATCATGCACTGATCACGTAATTGATCATGCACTGATCATGTGGCTGATCATGCACTGATCACGTGGCTGATCATGCACTGATCACGTGACTGATCATGCACTGATCACGTGACTGATCATGCACTGATCACGTGGCTATCATGCACTGATCACGTGGCTGACATGCACTGATCACGTGCCTGATCATGCACTGATCACGTGGCTGATCATGCACTGATCACGTGACTGATCATGCACTGATCACGTGTCTGATCATGCACTGATCACGTGGCTATCATGCACTGATCACGTGGCTGATCATGCCATGATCACGCAGCTACCATGTACTGGTCACATGACTGATCATGCACTGATCACGTGACTGATCATGCACTGATCACGTGGCTATCATGCACTACTCACGTGGCTGATCATGCAATGATCATGTAGCTACCATGTACAGGTCACGTGAATGATCATACACCCATCAGGTGACTGATCATGCACTGATCACGTGGCTATCATGCACTGATCACGAGACTGATCATGCACTGATCACGTCTATATCATGCACTGATCACATGACTGCCCATGCACTGATCACGTGGATGATCATACACTAATCTTGTGACAGATCATGCACTGATCACGTGGCTGATCATGCACTGATACCGTGACTGAGCATGGACTGATCACATGACTATCATGTAGTGATCACGTGACTTAATGGCGCTGATCATGTGACTGATCATGCGCTGATCATGTTTGCTATCATACACTGATCATGTGCCTCTGGAGGCAATAAACAAAGAGCTGAGTAGGCACGAATCAAACAGTCAGCAGGCAATAATCATGGAACTCAGGTGTGAGGAATCATGCTGCTCAGCTGGCAATAATCAAGCAGCTGAGCAGGCAGGAATTACGCAGCACAGCTGGCAATTGTCAAGCAGATGACAGGCAGGAATCGTGCAGCTCAGCTGGCAATTGTCAAGCAGATGAGCAGACAGTAATCACGCAGCTCAGCAGGCCCAGATCACGTGACTGAGCATGCACTGTTCACGTGGCTGATCATACACTGATCACGTGATGATCATGCACTGATCACTTGGATATCATGCACTGATCACGTGGCTGATCATACACTGTTCACGTGTCTGACCATGCACTGATCACGTGGCTGATCATACACTGCTCACGTAACTGATCATGCACTGATCACGTGGCTATCATGCACTGATCACGTGGCTGAACATGCACTGTTCACGTGGCTGATCACACACCTGTCACGTGACATATCATGCACTGATCACGTGGCACTCATGCACTGATCACGTGGCTGATCATACTCTGCTCACGTAACTCATGCACACATCACGTGGCTATCATGCACTGCTCACGTGGCTCGTCATGGAATGATCACGTAGCTACCATATACTGGTCACGTGACTGATCATGCACTGATCACGTAAATGATCATGCACTGTTCACGTGACTGATCATGTACTGATCACGTGACTGATCATGCACTGATCACGTGGCTATCATGCTCTGCTCACGTGGCTGATCATGCAACGATCACGTAGCAACCATGTACTGGTCACGTGACTGATCATGCACTGATCACGTAATTGATCATGCACTGATCACGTGGCTCATCATGCACTGATCACGTGGCTGATCACACATGTATCACGTGACTGATCATGCACTGATCACGTGGCTCTCATGCACTGATCACGTGGCTGTCATGCACTGATCACGTGGATATCATGCACTGATCACGTGGCTGATCACACACGTATCACATGATCATCATGCACTGATCACGTGGCTATCATGCACTGATCACGTGGCTATCATGCACTGATCACGTGGCTGATCATGCAATGATCACGTAGCTACCATGTACTGATCACGTGACTGATCATGCACTGATCACGTAATTGATCATGCACTGATCACGTGGCTGATCATGCACTGATCACGTGGCTGATCACACATGATCACGTGACTGATCATGCACTGATCACGTGGCTGATCATGCACTGATCACGTGGCTGATCATGCACTGATCACGTGGCTGATCATGCACTGATCACGTAGCTACCATGCACTGATCACGTGACTGATCATGCACTGATCACGTAATTGATCATGCACTGATCACGTGGCTGATCATGCACTGATCACGTGGCTGATCATGCACTGATCACGTGACTGATCATGCACTGATCACGTGACTGATCATGCACTGATCACGTGGCTATCATGCACTGATCACGTGGCTGATCATACACTGATCACGTGCCTGATCATGCACTGATCACGTGGCTGATCATGCACTGATCACGTGACTGATCATGCACTGATCACGTGTCTGATCATGCACTGATCACGTGGCTATCATGCACTGCTCACGTGGCTGATCATGCATGATCACGCAGCTACCATGTACTGGTCACATGACTGATCATGCACTGATCACGTGACTGATCATGCAGTGATCACGTGGCTATCATGCACTACTCACGTGGCTGATCATGCAATGATCATGTAGCTACCATGTACAGGTCACGTGAATGATCATACACCCATCAGGTGACTGATCATGCACTGATCACGTGGCTATCATGCACTGATCACGAGACTGATCATGCACTGATCACGTCTATATCATGCACTGATCACATGACTGCCCATGCACTGATCACGTGGATGATCATACACTAATCATGTGACAGATCATGCACTGATCACGTGGCTGATCATGCACTGATACCGTGACTGAGCATGGACTGATCACATGACTATCATGTAGTGATCACGTGACTTAATGGCGCTGATCATGTGACTGATCATGCGCTGATCATGTTTGCTATCATACACTGATCATGTGCCTCTGGAGGCAATAAACAAAGAGCTGAGTAGGCACGAATCAAACAGTCAGCAGGCAATAATCATGGAACTCAGGTGTGAGGAATCATGCTGCTCAGCTGGCAATAATCAAGCAGCTGAGCAGGCAGGAATTACGCAGCACAGCTGGCAATTGTCAAGCAGATGACAGGCAGGAATCGTGCAGCTCAGCTGGCAATTGTCAAGCAGATGAGCAGACAGTAATCACGCAGCTCAGCAGGCCCAGATCACGTGACTGAGCATGCACTGTTCACGTGGCTGATCATACACTGATCACGTGATGATCATGCACTGATCACTTGGATATCATGCACTGATCACGTGGCTGATCATACACTGTTCACGTGTCTGACCATGCACTGATCACGTGGCTGATCATACACTGCTCACGTAACTGATCATGCACTGATCACGTGGCTATCATGCACTGATCACGTGGCTGATCATGCACTGATCACGTGGCTGATCATGCACTGATCACGTGGCTGATCATGCACTGATCACGTGACTGATCATGCACTGATCACGTGGCTATCATGCACTGATCACGTGGCTGATCATGCACTGATCACGTGTCTGATCATGCACTGATCACGTGACTGATCATGCACTGATCACGTGGCTGATCATGCACTGATCACGTGGCTGATCATGCACTGATCACGTGGCTGATCATGCACTGATCACGTGGCTGATCATGCACTGATCACGTGGCTGATCATGCACTGATCACGTAGCTACCATGTACTGATCACGTGACTGATCATGCACTGATCACGTAATTGATCATGCACTGATCACGTGGCTGATCATGCACTGATCACGTGACTGATCATGCACTGATCACGTGACTGATCATGCACTGATCACGTGGCTGATCATGCACTGATCACGTGGCTGATCATGCACTGATCACGTGGCTGATCATGCACTGATCACGTGACTGATCATGCACTGATCACGTGGCTATCATGCACTGATCACGTGGCTGATCATGCACTGATCACGTAGCTACCATGTACTGATCACGTGACTGATCATGCACTGATCACGTGACTGATCATGCACTGATCACGTGGCTGATCATGCACTGATCACGTGGCTGATCATGCACTGATCACGTGACTGATCATGCACTGATCACGTGGCTATCATGCACTGATCACGTGGCTGATCATGCACTGATCACGTGGCTATCATGCACTGATCACGTGGCTGATCATGCACTGATCACGTGACTGATCATGCACTGATCACGTGACTGATCATGCACTGATCACGTGGCTATCATGCACTGATCACGTGGCTGATCATGCACTGATCACGTGGCTGATCATGCACTGATCACGTGACTGATCATGCACTGATCACGTGCATCATGCACTGATCACGTGACTGATCATGCACTGATCACGTGGCTGATCATGCACTGATCACGTGGCTGATCATGCACTGATCACGTGGCTGATCATGCACTGATACCGTGACTGAGCATGGACTGATCACATGACTATCATGTAGTGATCACGTGACTTAATGGCGCTGATCATGTGACTGATCATGCGCTGATCATGTTTGCTATCATACACTGATCATGTGCCTCTGGAGGCAATAAACAAAGAGCTGAGTAGGCACGAATCAAACAGTCAGCAGGCAATAATCATGGAACTCAGCTGTGAGGAATCATGCTGCTCAGCTGGCAATAATCAAGCAGCTGAGCAGGCAGGAATTACGCAGCACAGCTGGCAATTGTCAAGCAGATGACAGGCAGGAATCGTGCAGCTCAGCTGGCAATTGTCAAGCAGATGAGCAGACAGTAATCACGCAGCTCAGCAGGCCCAGATCACGTGACTGAGCATGCACTGTTCACGTGGCTGATCATACACTGATCACGTGACTGATCATGCACTGATCACGTGGCACTCATGCACTGATCACGTGGCTGATCATACTGCTCACGTAACTCATGCACTGATCACGTGGCTATCATGCACTGCTCACGTGGCTGTCATGCACTGATCACGTGGCTACCATATACTGGTCACGTGACTGATCATGCACTGATCACGTGGCTGATCATGCACTGATCACGTGACTGATCATGCACTGATCACGTGACTGATCATGCACTGATCACGTGGCTATCATGCACTGCTCACGTGGCTGATCATGCAACGATCACGTAGCAACCATGTACTGGTCACGTGACTGATCATGCACTGATCACGTAATTGATCATGCACTGATCACGTGGCTGATCATGCACTGATCACGTGGCTGATCACACTGATCACGTGACTGATCATGCACTGATCACGTGGCTGATCATGCACTGATCACGTGGCTGTCATGCACTGATCACGTGGATATCATGCACTGATCACGTGGCTGATCACACACGTATCACGTGACTGATCATGCACTGATCACGTGGCTATCATGCACTGATCACGTGGCTATCATGCACTGATCACGTGGCTGATCATGCACTGATCACGTAGCTATCATGCACTGATCACGTGACTGATCATGCACTGATCACGTGGCTGATCATGCACTGATCACGTGGCTGATCATGCACTGATCACGTGGCTGATCACACATGTATCACGTGACTGATCATGCACTGATCACGTGGCTATCATGCACTGATCACGTGACTGATCATGCACTGATCACGTCTATATCATGCACTGATCACATGACTGCCCATGCACTGATCACGTGGATGATCATACACTAATCATGTGACAGATCATGCACTGATCACGTGGCTGATCATGCACTGATACCGTGACTGAGCATGGACTGATCACATGACTATCATGTAGTGATCACGTGACTTAATGGCGCTGATCATGTGACTGATCATGCGCTGATCATGTTTGCTATCATACACTGATCATGTGCCTCTGGAGGCAATAAACAAAGAGCTGAGTAGGCACGAATCAAACAGTCAGCAGGCAATAATCATGGAACTCAGGTGTGAGGAATCATGCTGCTCAGCTGGCAATAATCAAGCAGCTGAGCAGGCAGGAATTACGCAGCACAGCTGGCAATTGTCAAGCAGATGACAGGCAGGAATCGTGCAGCTCAGCTGGCAATTGTCAAGCAGATGAGCAGACAGTAATCACGCAGCTCAGCAGGCCCAGATCACGTGACTGAGCATGCACTGTTCACGTGGCTGATCATACACTGATCACGTGATGATCATGCACTGATCACTTGGATATCATGCACTGATCACGTGGCTGATCATACACTGTTCACGTGTCTGATCATGCACTGATCACGTGGCTGATCATGCACTGATCACGTGGCTGATCATGCACTGATCACGTGGCTATCATGCACTGATCACGTGGCTGATCATGCACTGATCACGTGGCTGATCATGCACTGATCACGTGACTGATCATGCACTGATCACGTGGCTGATCATGCACTGATCACGTGGCTGATCATGCACTGATCACGTGACTGATCATGCACTGATCACGTGGCTATCATGCACTGATCACGTGGCTGATCATGCAATGATCACGTAGCTACCATGTACTGGTCACGTGACTGATCATGCACTGATCACGTAATTGATCATGCACTGATCACGTGACTGATCATGCACTGATCACGTGACTGATCATGCACTGATCACGTGACTGATCATGCACTGATCACGTGGCTATCATGCACTGATCACGTGGCTGATCATGCACTGATCACGTGGCTATCATGCACTGATCACGTGGCTGATCATGCACTGATCACGTGACTGATCATGCACTGATCACGTGACTGATCATGCACTGATCACGTGGCTATCATGCACTGATCACGTGGCTGATCATGCACTGTCACGTGACTGATCATGCACTGATCACGTGACTGATCATGCACTGATCACGTGGCTATCATGCACTACTCACGTGGCTGATCATGCAATGATCATGTAGCTACCATGTACAGGTCACGTGACTGATCATACACCCATCAGGTGACTGATCATGCACTGATCACGTGGCTGATCATGCACTGATCACCTGATCATGCACTGATCACGTGACTAATCATGCACTGATCACATGGCTATCATGAACTGATCACCTTGCTGATCATGCACTGATCACGTGGCTGATCATGCACTGATACCGTGACTGAGCATGGACTGATCACATGACTATCATGTAGTGATCACGTGACTTAATGGCGCTGATCATGTGACTGATCATGCACTGATCATGTTTGCTATCATACACTGATCATGTGCCTCTGGAGGCAATAAACAAAGAGCTGAGTAGGCACGAATCAAACAGTCAGCAGGCAATAATCATGGAACTCAGGTGTGAGGAATCATGCTGCTCAGCTGGCAATAATCAAGCAGCTGAGCAGGCAGGAATTACGCAGCACAGCTGGCAATTGTCAAGCAGATGACAGGCAGGAATCGTGCAGCTCAGCTGGCAATTGTCAAGCAGATGAGCAGACAGTAATCACGCAGCTCAGCAGGCCCAGATCACGTGACTGAGCATGCACTGTTCACGTGGCTGATCATACACTGATCACGTGATGATCATGCACTGATCACGTGACTATCATGCACTGATCACGTGGCTGATCATACACTGTTCACGTGTCTGACCATGCACTGATCACGTGGCTGATCATACACTGCTCACGTAACTGATCATGCACTGATCACGTGGCTATCATGCACTGATCACGTGGCTGATCATGCACTGATCACGTGGCTATCATGCACTGGTCACGTGACTGATCATGCACTGATCACGTGGCTGATCATGCACTGATCACGTGGCTGATCATGCACTGATCACGTGACTGATCATGCACTGATCACGTGGCTATCATGCACTGATCACGTGGCTGATCATGCACTGATCACGTAGCTACCATGTACTGGTCACGTGACTGATCATGCACTGATCACGTAACTGATCATGCACTGATCACGTGGCTGATCATGCACTGATCACGTGACTGATCATGCACTGATCACGTGGCTATCATGCACTGATCACGTGGCTGATCATGCACTGATCACGTAGCTACCATGTACTGGTCACGTGACTGATCATGCACTGATCACGTAATTGATCATGCACTGATCACGTGGCTGATCATGCACTGATCACGTGACTGATCATGCACTGATCACGTGACTGATCATGCACTGATCACGTGGCTATCATGCACTGATCACGTGGCTGATCATGCACTGATCACGTGCCTGATCATGCACTGATCACATGACTGATCATGCACTGATCACGTGACTGATCATGCACTGATCACGTGGCTATCATGCACTACTCACGTGGCTGATCATGCAATGATCACGTAGCTACCATGTACTGGTCACGTGACTGATCATGCACTGATCACGTGACTGATCATGCACTGATCACGTGGCTATCATGCACTGATCACGTGGCTGATCATGCACTGATCACCTGCCTGGTCATGCACTGATCACGTGACTGATCATGCACTGATCACGTGGCATCATGCACTGATCACGTGGCTGATCATGCACTGATCACGTGGCTGATCATGCACTGATCACGTGGCTATCATGCACTGATCACGTGGCTGATCATGCACTGATACCGTGACTGAGCATGGACTGATCACATGACTATCATGTAGTGATCACGTGACTTAATGGCGCTGATCATGTGACTGATCATGCGCTGATCATGTTTGCTATCATACACTGATCATGTGCCTCTGGAGGCAATAAACAAAGAGCTGAGTAGGCACGAATCAAACAGTCAGCAGGCAATAATCATGGAACTCAGGTGTGAGGAATCATGCTGCTCAGCTGGCAATAATCAAGCAGCTGAGCAGGCAGGAATTACGCAGCACAGCTGGCAATTGTCAAGCAGATGACAGGCAGGAATCGTGCAGCTCAGCTGGCAATTGTCAAGCAGATGAGCAGACAGTAATCACGCAGCTCAGCAGGCCCTGATCACGTGACTGAGCATGCACTGTTCACGTGGCTGATCATACACTGATCACGTGATTGATCATGCACTGATCACTTGGATATCATGCACTGATCACGTGGCTGATCATACACTGTTCACGTGTCTGACCATGCACTGATCACGTGGCTGATCATACACTGCTCACGTAACTGATCATGCACTGATCACGTGGCTGATCATGCACTGATCACGTGGCTGATCATGCACTGATCACGTGGCTATCATGCACTGATCACGTGGCTGATCATGCACTGATCACGTGACTGATCATGCACTGATCACGTGACTGATCATGCACTGATCACGTAACTGATCATGCACTGATCACGTGGCTGATCATGCACTGATCACGTGGCTGATCATGCACTGATCACGTGACTGATCATGCACTGATCACGTGGCTATCATGCACTGATCACGTGGCTGATCATGCACTGATCACGTAGCTACCATGTACTGGTCACGTGACTGATCATGCACTGATCACGTAATTGATCATGCACTGATCACGTGGCTGATCATGCACTGATCACGTGGCTGATCATGCACTGATCACGTGACTGATCATGCACTGATCACGTGGCTATCATGCACTGATCACGTGGCTGATCATGCACTGATCACGTGGCTATCATGCACTGATCACGTGGCTGATCATGCACTGATCACGTGACTGATCATGCACTGATCACGTGACTGATCATGCACTGATCACGTGGCTATCATGCACTGATCACGTGGCTGATCATGCACTGATCACGTGACTGATCATGCACTGATCACGTGACTGATCATGCACTGATCACGTGGCTATCATGCACTACTCACGTGGCTGATCATGCAATGATCATGTAGCTACCATGTACTGGTCACGTGACTGATCATACACCCATCAGGTGACTGATCATGCACTGATCACGTGGCTGATCATGCACTGATCACCTGACTGATCATGCACTGATCACGTGACTGATCATGCACTGATCACATGGCTATCATGCACTGATCACCTGGCTGATCATGCACTGATCACGTGGCTGATCATGCACTGATACCGTGACTGAGCATGGACTGATCACATGACTATCATGTAGTGATCACGTGACTTAATGGCGCTGATCATGTGACTGATCATGCACTGATCATGTTTGCTATCATACACTGATCATGTGCCTCTGGAGGCAATAAACAAAGAGCTGAGTAGGCACGAATCAAACAGTCAGCAGGCAATAATCATGGAACTCAGGTGTGAGGAATCATGCTGCTCAGCTGGCAATAATCAAGCAGCTGAGCAGGCAGGAATTACGCAGCTCAGCTGGCAATTGTCAAGCAGATGAGCAGACAGTAATCACGCAGCTCAGCAGGCCCAGATCACGTGACTGAGCATGCACTATTCACGTGGCTGAACATACACTGATCACGTGATGATCATGCACTGATCACGTGACTGATCATGCACTGATCACGTGGCTGATCATACACTGTTCACGTGTCTGACCATGCACTGATCACGTGGCTGATCATACACTGCTCACGTAACTGATCATGCACTGATCACGTGGCTATCATGCACTGATCACGTGGCTGATCATGCACTGATCACGTGGCTGATCATGCACTGATCACGTGACTGATCATGCACTGATCACGTGGCTGATCATGCACTGATCACGTGACTGATCATGCACTGATCACGTGACTGATCATGCACTGATCACGTGGCTATCATGCACTGATCACGTGGCTGATCATGCACTGATCACGTAGCTACCATGTACTGGTCACGTGACTGATCATGCACTGATCACGTAACTGATCATGCACTGATCACGTGGCTGATCATGCACTGATCACGTGACTGATCATGCACTGATCACGTGACTGATCATGCACTGATCACGTGGCTATCATGCACTGATCACGTGGCTGATCATGCACTGATCACGTAGCTACCATGCACTGATCACGTGACTGATCATGCACTGATCACGTAATTGATCATGCACTGATCACGTGGCTGATCATGCACTGATCACGTGACTGATCATGCACTGATCACGTGACTGATCATGCACTGATCACGTGGCTATCATGCACTGATCACGTGGCTGATCATGCACTGATCACGTGGCTGATCATGCACTGATCACATGACTGATCATGCACTGATCACGTGACTGATCATGCACTGATCACGTGGCTATCATGCACTATCACGTGGCTGATCATGCAATGATCACGTAGCTACCATGTACTGGTCACGTGACTGATCATGCACTGATCACGTGACTGATCATGCACTGATCACGTGGCTATCATGCACTGATCACGTGGCTGATCATGCACTGATCACGTGCCTGATCATGCACTGATCACGTGACTGATCATGCACTGATCACGTGCATCATGCACTGATCACGTGGCTGATCATGCACTGATCACGTGGCTGATCATGCACTGATCACGTGGCTATCATGCACTGATCACGTGGCTGATCATGCACTGATACCGTGACTGAGCATGGACTGATCACATGACTATCATGTAGTGATCACGTGACTTAATGGCGCTGATCATGTGACTGATCATGCGCTGATCATGTTTGCTATCATACACTGATCATGTGCCTCTGGAGGCAATAAACAAAGAGCTGAGTAGGCACGAATCAAACAGTCAGCAGGCAATAATCATGGAACTCAGCTGTGAGGAATCATGCTGCTCAGCTGGCAATAATCAAGCAGCTGAGCAGGCAGGAATTACGCAGCACAGCTGGCAATTGTCAAGCAGATGACAGGCAGGAATCGTGCAGCTCAGCTGGCAATTGTCAAGCAGATGAGCAGACAGTAATCACGCAGCTCAGCAGGCCCAGATCACGTGACTGAGCATGCACTGTTCACGTGGCTGATCATACACTGATCACGTGATGATCATGCACTGATCACTTGGATATCATGCACTGATCACGTGGCTGATCATACACTGTTCACGTGTCTGACCATGCACTGATCACGTGGCTGATCATACACTGCTCACGTAACTGATCATGCACTGATCACGTGGCTGATCATGCACTGATCACGTGGCTGATCATGCACTGATCACGTGGCTGATCATGCACTGATCACGTGGCTGATCATGCACTGATCACGTGACTGATCATGCACTGATCACGTGACTGATCATGCACTGATCACGTGGCTGATCATGCACTGATCACGTGGCTGATCATGCACTGATCACGTGACTGATCATGCACTGATCACGTGGCTATCATGCACTGATCACGTGGCTGATCATGCACTGATCACGTAACTGATCATGCACTGATCACGTGGCTATCATGCACTGATCACGTGGCTGATCATGCACTGATCACGTGGCTGATCATGCACTGTCACGTGACTATCATGCACTGATCACGTGGCACTCATGCACTGATCACGTGGCTGATCATACACTGATCACGTAACTCATGCACACATCACGTGGCTATCATGCACTGATCACGTGGCTGTCATGCAATGATCACGTGGCAACCATATACTGGTCACGTGACTGATCATGCACTGATCACGTAAATGATCATGCACTGATCACGTGACTGATCATGCACTGATCACGTGACTGATCATGCACTGATCACGTGGCTATCATGCACTGCTCACGTGGCTGATCATGCAACGATCACGTAGCTACCATGTACTGGTCACGTGACTGATCATGCACTGATCACGTAATTGATCATGCACTGATCACGTGGCTCATCATGCACTGATCACGTGGCTGATCACACATGTATCACGTGACTGATCATGCACTGATCACGTGGCTCTCATGCACTGATCACGTGGCTGTCATGCACTGATCACGTGGATATCATGCACTGATCACGTGGCTGATCACACACGTATCACATGACTGATCATGCACTGATCACGTGGCTATCATGCACTGATCACGTGGCTATCATGCACTGATCACGTGGCTGATCAGGCAATGATCACGTAGCTACCATGTACTGGTCACGTGACTGATCATGCACTGATCACGTAATTGATCATGCACTGATCACGTGGCTGATCATGCACTGATCACGTAACTGATCATGCACTGATCACGTGACTGATCATGCACTGATCACGTGGCTATCATGCACTGATCACGTGGCTGACATACACTGATCACGTGCCTGATCATGCACTGATCACGTGGCTGATCATGCACTGATCACGTGACTGATCATGCACTGATCACGTGCCTGATCATGCACTGATCACGTGGCTATCATGCACTGATCACGTGGCTGATCATGCATGATCACGCAGCTACCATGTACTGGTCACATGACTGATCATGCACTGATCACGTGACTGATCATGCACTGATCACGTGGCTATCATGCACTACTCACGTGGCTGATCATGCAATGATCATGTAGCTACCATGTACAGGTCACGTGAATGATCATACACCCATCAGGTGACTGATCATGCACTGATCACGTGGCTATCATGCACTGATCACGAGACTGATCATGCACTGATCACGTCTATATCATGCACAGATCACATGACTACCCGTGCACTGATCACGTGGATGATCATACACTAATCTTGTGACAGATCATGCACTGATCACGTGGCTGATCATGCACTGATACCGTGACTGAGCATGGACTGATCACATGACTATCATGTAGTGATCACGTGACTTAATGGCGCTGATCATGTGACTGATCATGCGCTGATCATGTTTGCTATCATACACTGATCATGTGCCTCTGGAGGCAATAAACAAAGAGCTGAGTAGGCACGAATCAAACAGTCAGCAGGCAATAATCATGGAACTCAGGTGTGAGGAATCATGCTGCTCAGCTGGCAATAATCAAGCAGCTGAGCAGGCAGGAATTACGCAGCACAGCTGGCAATTGTCAAGCAGATGACAGGCAGGAATCGTGCAGCTCAGCTGGCAATTGTCAAGCAGATGAGCAGACAGTAATCACGCAGCTCAGCAGGCCCAGATCACGTGACTGAGCATGCACTGTTCACGTGGCTGATCATACACTGATCACGTGTCTGATCATGCACTGATCACGTGGCTGATCATGCACTGATCACGTAACTGATCATGCACTGATCACGTGGCTATCATGCACTGATCACGTGGCTGATCATGCACTGATCACGTGGCTGATCACACACTGTCACGTGACATATCATGCACAGATCACGTGGCACTCATGCACTGATCACGTGGCTGATCATACACTGCTCACGTAACTGATCATGCACTGATCACGTGGCTGATCATGCACTGATCACGTGGCTGATCATGCACTGATCACGTGACTGATCATGCACTGATCACGTGGCACTCATGCACTGATCACGTGGCTGATCATACACTGATCACGTGACTGATCATGCACTGATCACGTGGCTATCATGCACTGATCACGTGGCTGATCATGCACTGATCACGTGGCTGATCACACACCTGTCACGTGACTGATCATGCACTGATCACGTGGCACTCATGCACTGATCACGTGGCTGATCATGCACTGATCACGTGACTCATGCACACATCACGTGGCTATCATGCACTGATCACGTGGCTGTCATGCACTGATCACGTAGCTACCATACTGGTCACGTGACTGATCATGCACTGATCACGTAAATGATCATGCACTGATCACGTGACTGATCATGCACTGATCACGTGACTGATCATGCACTGATCACGTGGCTATCATGCACTGATCACGTGGCTGATCATGCACTGATCACGTAGCTACCATGTACTGATCACGTGACTGATCATGCACTGATCACGTAATTGATCATGCACTGATCACGTGGCTGATCATGCACTGATCACGTGGCTGATCACACATGATCACGTGACTGATCATGCACTGATCACGTGACTGATCATGCACTGATCACGTGTCTGATCATGCACTGATCACGTGGCTATCATGCACTGATCACGTGGCTGATCATGCATGATCACGCAGCTACCATGTACTGGTCACATGACTGATCATGCACTGATCACGTGACTGATCATGCAGTGATCACGTGGCTATCATGCACTACTCACGTGGCTGATCATGCAATGATCATGTAGCTACCATGTACAGGTCACGTGAATGATCATACACCCATCAGGTGACTGATCATGCACTGATCACGTGGCTATCATGCACTGATCACGAGACTGATCATGCACTGATCACGTCTATATCATGCACTGATCACATGACTGCCCATGCACTGATCACGTGGATGATCATACACTAATCTTGTGACAGATCATGCACTGATCACGTGGCTGATCATGCACTGATACCGTGACTGAGCATGGACTGATCACATGACTATCATGTAGTGATCACGTGACTTAATGGCGCTGATCATGTGACTGATCATGCGCTGATCATGTTTGCTATCATACACTGATCATGTGCCTCTGGAGGCAATAAACAAAGAGCTGAGTAGGCACGAATCAAACAGTCAGCAGGCAATAATCATGGAACTCAGGTGTGAGGAATCATGCTGCTCAGCTGGCAATAATCAAGCAGCTGAGCAGGCAGGAATTACGCAGAACAGCTGGCAATTGTCAAGCAGATGACAGGCAGGAATCGTGCAGCTCAGCTGGCAATTGTCAAGCAGATGAGCAGACAGTAATCACGCAGCTCAGCAGGCCCTGATCACGTGACTGAGCATGCACTGTTCACGTGGCTGATCATACACTGATCACGTGATTGATCATGCACTGATCACTTGGATATCATGTACTGATCACGTGGGTGATCATACACTGTTGACGTGTCTGACCATGCACTGATCACGTGGCTGATCATACACTGCTCACGTAACTGATCATGCACTGATCACGTGGCTGATCATGCACTGATCACGTGGCTGATCATGCACTGATCACGTGGCTGATCATGCACTGATCACGTGGCTGATCATGCACTGATCACGTGGCTGATCATGCACTGATCACGTGACTGATCATGCACTGATCACGTAACTGATCATGCACTGATCACGTGGCTGATCATGCACTGATCACGTGGCTGATCATGCACTGATCACGTGACTGATCATGCACTGATCACGTGGCTATCATGCACTGATCACGTGGCTGATCATGCACTGATCACGTATCTACCATGTACTGGTCACGTGACTGATCATGCACTGATCACGTAATTGATCATGCACTGATCACGTGGCTGATCATGCACTGATCACGTGACTGATCATGCACTGATCACGTGACTGATCATGCACTGATCACGTGGCTATCATGCACTGATCACGTGGCTGATCATGCACTGATCACGTGGCTATCATGCACTGATCACGTGGCTGATCATGCACTGATCACGTGACTGATCATGCACTGATCACGTGACTGATCATGCACTGATCACGTGGCTATCATGCACTGATCACGTGGCTGATCATGCACTGATCACGTGCCTGATCATGCACTGATCACGTGACTGATCATGCACTGATCACGTGGCTATCATGCACTACTCACGTGGCTGATCATGCAATGATCATGTAGCTACCATGTACTGGTCACGTGACTGATCATACACCCATCAGGTGACTGATCATGCACTGATCACGTGGCTGATCATGCACTGATCACTGCCTGATCATGCACTGATCACGTGACTAATCATGCACTGATCACATGGCTATCATGCACTGATCACGTGCTGATCATGCACTGATCACGTGGCTGATCATGCACTGATACCGTGACTCAGCATGGACTGATCACATGACTATCATGTAGTGATCACGTGACTTAATGGCTCTGATCATGTGACTGATCATGCGCTGATCATGTTTGCTATCATACACTGATCGTGTGCCTCTGGAGGCAATAAACAAAGAGCTGAGTAGGCACGAATCAAACAGTCAGCAGGCAATAATCATGGAACTCAGGTGTGAGGAATCATGCTGCTCAGCTGGCAATAATCAAGCAGCTGAGCAGGCAGGAATTACGCAGCTCAGCTGGCAATTGTCAAGCAGATGAGCAGACAGTAATCACGCAGCTCAGCAGGCCCAGATCACGTGACTTCGCATGCACTGTTCACGTGTCTGTTCATACACTGATCACGTGATGATCATGCACTGATCACGTGACTGATCATGCACTGATCACGTGGCTGATCATACACTGTTCACGTGTCTGACCATGCACTGATCACGTGGCTGATCATACACTGCTCAGGTAACTGATCATGCACTGATCACGTGGCTATCATGCACTGATCACGTGGCTGATCATGCACTGATCACGCGGCTATCATGCACTGGTCACGTGACTGATCATGCACTGATCACGTGGCTGATCATGCACTGATCACGTGACTGATCATGCACTGATCACGTGACTGATCATGCACTGATCACGTGGCTATCATGCACTGATCACGTGGCTGATCATGCACTGATCACAGCTACCATGTACTGGTCACGTGACTGATCATGCACTGATCACGTAACTGATCATGCACTGATCACGTGGCTGATCATGCACTGATCACGTGACTGATCATGCACTGATCACGTGACTGATCATGCACTGATCACGTGGCTATCATGCACTGATCACGTGGCTGATCATGCACTGATCACGTAGCTATCATGCACTGATCACGTGACTGATCATGCACTGATCACGTGGCTGATCATGCACTGATCACGTGGCTGATCATGCACTGATCACGTGACTGATCATGCACTGATCACGTGGCTATCATGCACTGATCACGTGGCTGATCATGCACTGATCACGTGCCTGATCATGCACTGATCACATGACTGATCATGCACTGATCACGTGACTGATCATGCACTGATCACGTGGCTATCATGCACTACTCACGTGGCTGATCATGCAATGATCACGTAGCTACCATGTACTGGTCACGTGACTGATCATGCACCCATCACGTGACTGATCATGCACTGATCACGTGGCTATCATGCACTGATCACGTGGCTGATCATGCACTGATCACGTGCCTGATCATGCACTGATCACGTGACTGATCATGCACTGATCACGTGGCATCATGCACTGATCACGTGGCTGATCATGCACTGATCACGTGGCTATCATGCACTGATCACGTGGCTATCATGCACTGATCACGTGGCTGATCATGCACTGATACCGTGACTGAGCATGGACTGATCACATGACTATCATGTAGTGATCACGTGACTTAATGGCGCTGATCATGTGACTGATCATGCGCTGATCATGTTTGCTATCATACACTGATCATGTGCCTCTGGAGGCAATAAACAAAGAGCTGAGTAGGCACGAATCAAACAGTCAGCAGGCAATAATCATGGAACTCAGCTGTGAGGAATCATGCTGCTCAGCTGGCAATAATCAAGCAGCTGAGCAGGCAGGAATTACGCAGCACAGCTGGCAATTGTCAAGCAGATGACAGGCAGGAATCGTGCAGCTCAGCTGGCAATTGTCAAGCAGATGAGCAGACAGTAATCACGCAGCTCAGCAGGCCCAGATCACGTGACTGAGCATGCACTGTTCACGTGGCTGATCATACACTGATCACGTGATGATCATGCACTGATCACTTGGATATCATGTACTGATCACGTGGGTGATCATACACTGTTGACGTGTCTGACCATGCACTGATCACGTGGCTGATCATACACTGCTCACGTAACTGATCATGCACTGATCACGTGGCTGATCATGCACTGATCACGTGGCTGATCATGCACTGATCACGTGGCTATCATGCACTGATCACGTGGCTGATCATGCACTGATCACGTGACTGATCATGCACTGATCACGTGACTGATCATGCACTGATCACGTGGCTGATCATGCACTGATCACGTGGCTGATCATGCACTGATCACGTGACTGATCATGCACTGATCACGTGGCTATCATGCACTGATCACGTGGCTGATCATGCACTGATCACGTAACTGATCATGCACTGATCACGTGGCTATCATGCACTGATCACGTGGCTGATCATGCACTGATCACGTGGCTGATCACACACTGTCACGTGACATATCATGCACTGATCACGTGGCACTCATGCACTGATCACGTGGCTGATCATACACTGATCACGTAACTCATGCACTCATCACGTGGCTATCATGCACTGCTCACGTGGCTGTCATGGAATGATCACGTAGCAACCATATACTGGTCACGTGACTGATCATGCACTGATCACGTAAATGATCATGCACTGATCACGTGACTGATCATGCACTGATCACGTGACTGATCATGCACTGATCACGTGGCTATCATGCACTGCTCACGTGGCTGATCATGCAACGATCACGTAGCTACCATGTACTGGTCACGTGACTGATCATGCACTGATCACGTAATTGATCATGCACTGATCACGTGGCTCATCATGCACTGATCACGTGGCTGATCACACATGTATCACGTGACTGATCATGCACTGATCCCGTGGCTCTCATGCACTGATCACGTGGCTGTCATGCACTGATCACGTGGATATCATGCACTGATCACGTGGCTGTTCACACACGTATCACATGACTGATCATGCACTGATCACGTGGCTATCATGCACTGATCACGTGGCTATCATGCACTGATCATGTGGCTGATCAGGCAATAATCACATAGCTACCATGTACTGGTCACGTGACTGATCATGCACTGATCACGTAATTGATCATGCACTGATCACGTGGCTGATCATGCACTGATCACGTAACTGATCATGCACTGATCACGTGACTGATCATGCACTGATCACGTGGCTATCATGCACTGATCACGTGGCTGACATACACTGATCACGTGCCTGGTCATGCACTGATCACGTGGCTGATCATGCACTGATCACGTGACTGATCATGCACTGATCACGTGCCTGATCATGCACTGATCACGTGGCTATCATGCACTGCTCACGTGGCTGATCATGCCATGATCACGCAGCTACCATGTACTGGTCACATGACTGATCATGCACTGATCACGTGACTGATCATGCACTGATCACGTGGCTATCATGCACTACTCACGTGGCTGATCATGCAATGTTCATGTACCTACCATGTACAGGTCACGTGAATGATCATACACCCATCAGGTGACTGATCATGCACTGATCACGTGGCTATCATGCACTGATCACGAGACTGATCATGCACTGATCACGTCTATATCATGCACAGATCACATGACTACCCGTGCACTGATCACGTGGATGATCATACACTAATCTTGTGACAGATCATGCACTGATCACGTGGCTGATCATGCACTGATACCGTGACTGAGCATGGACTGATCACATGACTATCATGTAGTGATCACGTGACTTAATGGCGCTGATCATGTGACTGATCATGCGCTGATCATGTTTGCTATCATACACTGATCATGTGCCTCTGGAGGCAATAAACAAAGAGCTGAGTAGGCACGAATCAAACAGTCAGCAGGCAATAATCATGGAACTCAGGTGTGAGGAATCATGCTGCTCAGCTGGCAATAATCAAGCAGCTGAGCAGGCAGGAATTACGCAGCACAGCTGGCAATTGTCAAGCAGATGACAGGCAGGAATCGTGCAGCTCAGCTGGCAATTGTCAAGCAGATGAGCAGACAGTAATCACGCAGCTCAGCAGGCCCAGATCACGTGACTGAGCATGCACTGTTCACGTGGCTGATCATACACTGATCACGTGACTGATCATGCACTGATCACGTGGCTGATCATGCACTGATCACGTAACTGATCATGCACTGATCACGTGGCTATCATGCACTGATCACGTGGCTGATCATGCACTGATCACGTGGCTGATCACACACCTGTCACGTGACTATCATGCACTGATCACGTGGCACTCATGCACTGATCACGTGGCTGATCATACACTGCTCACGTGACTGATCATGCACTGATCACGTGGCTGATCATGCACTGATCACGTGGCTGATCACACACTGTCACGTGACATATCATGCACTGATCACGTGGCACTCATGCACTGATCACGTGGCTGATCATGCACTGATCACGTGACTGATCATGCACTGATCACGTGGCTATCATGCACTGATCACGTGGCTGATCATGCACTGATCACGTGGCTGATCACACACCTGTCACGTGACTGATCATGCACTGATCACGTGGCATCATGCACTGATCACGTGGCTGATCATGCACTGATCACGTGACTCATGCACACATCACGTGGCTATCATGCACTGATCACGTGGCTGTCATGCACTGATCACGTAGCTACCATATACTGGTCACGTGACTGATCATGCACTGATCACGTGGCTGATCATGCACTGATCACGTGACTGATCATGCACTGATCACGTGACTGATCATGCACTGATCACGTGGCTATCATGCACTGATCACGTGGCTGATCATGCACTGATCACGTAGCAACCATGTACTGATCACGTGACTGATCATGCACTGATCACGTAATTGATCATGCACTGATCACGTGGCTGATCATGCACTGATCACGTGGCTGATCACACATGATCACGTGACTGATCATGCACTGATCACGTGACTGATCATGCACTGATCACGTGGCTGATCATGCACTGATCACGTGGCTATCATGCACTGATCACGTGGCTGATCATGCATGATCACGCAGCTACCATGTACTGGTCACATGACTGATCATGCACTGATCACGTGACTGATCATGCACTGATCACGTGGCTATCATGCACTACTCACGTGGCTGATCATGCAATGATCATGTAGCTACCATGTACAGGTCACGTGAATGATCATACACCCATCAGGTGACTGATCATGCACTGATCACGTGGCTATCATGCACTGATCACGAGACTGATCATGCACTGATCACGTCTATATCATGCACTGATCACATGACTGCCCATGCACTGATCACGTGGATGATCATACACTAATCTTGTGACAGATCATGCACTGATCACGTGGCTGATCATGCACTGATACCGTGACTGAGCATGGACTGATCACATGACTATCATGTAGTGATCACGTGACTTAATGGCGCTGATCATGTGACTGATCATGCGCTGATCATGTTTGCTATCATACACTGATCATGTGCCTCTGGAGGCAATAAACAAAGAGCTGAGTAGGCACGAATCAAACAGTCAGCAGGCAATAATCATGGAACTCAGGTGTGAGGAATCATGCTGCTCAGCTGGCAATAATCAAGCAGCTGAGCAGGCAGGAATTACGCAGCACAGCTGGCAATTGTCAAGCAGATGACAGGCAGGAATCGTGCAGCTCAGCTGGCAATTGTCAAGCAGATGAGCAGACAGTAATCACGCAGCTCAGCAGGCCCAGATCACGTGACTGAGCATGCACTGTTCACGTGGCTGATCATACACTGATCACGTGATGATCATGCACTGATCACTTGGATATCACGCACTGATCACGTGGGTGATCATACACTGTTGACGTGTCTGACCATGCACTGATCACGTGGCTGATCATACACTGCTCACGTAACTGATCATGCACTGATCACGTAACTGATCATGCACTGATCACGTGGCTGATCATGCACTGATCACGTGGCTGATCATGCACTGATCACGTGGCTGATCATGCACTGATCACGTGACTGATCATGCACTGATCACGTGGCTGATCATGCACTGATCACGTAACTGATCATGCACTGATCACGTGGCTGATCATGCACTGATCACGTGGCTGATCATGCACTGATCACGTGACTGATCATGCACTGATCACGTGGCTATCATGCACTGATCACGTGGCTGATCATGCACTGATCACGTAGCTACCATGTACTGGTCACGTGACTGATCATGCACTGATCACGTAATTGATCATGCACTGATCACGTGGACTTATCATGCACTGATCACGTGGCTGATCATGCACTGATCACGTGACTGATCATGCACTGATCACGTGGCTATCATGCACTGATCACGTGGCTGATCATGCACTGATCACGTGGCTATCATGCACTGATCACGTGGCTGATCATGCACTGATCACGTGACTGATCATGCACTGATCACGTGACTGATCATGCACTGATCACGTGGCTATCATGCACTGATCACGTGGCTGATCATGCACTGATCACGTGACTGATCATGCACTGATCACGTGACTGATCATGCACTGATCACGTGGCTATCATGCACTACTCACGTGGCTGATCATGCAATGATCATGTAGCTACCATGTACTGGTCACGTGACTGATCATACACCCATCAGGTGACTGATCATGCACTGATCACGTGGCTGATCATGCACTGATCACGTGACTGATCATGCACTGATCACGTGACTGATCATGCACTGATCACATGGCTATCATGAACTGATCACCTTGCTGATCATGCACTGATCACGTGGCTGATCATGCACTGATACCGTGACTGAGCATGGACTGATCACATGACTATCATGTAGTGATCACGTGACTTAATGGCGCTGATCATGTGACTGATCATGCGCTGATCATGTTTGCTATCATACACTGATCATGTGCCTCTGGAGGCAATAAACAAAGAGCTGAGTAGGCACGAATCAAACAGTCAGCAGGCAATAATCATGGAACTCAGGTGTGAGGAATCATGCTGCTCAGCTGGCAATAATCAAGCAGCTGAGCAGGCAGGAATTACGCAGCTCAGCTGGCAATTGTCAAGCAGATGAGCAGACAGTAATCACGCAGCTCAGCAGGCCCAGATCACGTGACTGAGCATGCACTATCACGTGGCTGATCATACACTGATCACGTGATGATCATGCACTGATCACGTGACTGATCATGCACTGATCACGTGGCTGATCATACACTGATCACGTGTCTGACCATGCACTGATCACGTGGCTGATCATACACTGCTCACGTAACTGATCATGCACTGATCACGTGGCTATCATGCACTGATCACGTGGCTGATCATGCACTGATCACGCGGCTATCATGCACTGGTCACGTGACTGATCATGCACTGATCACGTGGCTGATCATGCACTGATCACGTGGCTGATCATGCACTGATCACGTGACTGATCATGCACTGATCACGTGGCTATCATGCACTGATCACGTGGCTGATCATGCACTGATCACGCAGCTACCATGTACTGATCACGTGACTGATCATGCACTGATCACGTAACTGATCATGCACTGATCACGTGGCTGATCATGCACTGATCACGTGACTGATCATGCACTGATCACGTGACTGATCATGCACTGATCACGTGGCTATCATGCACTGATCACGTGGCTGATCATGCACTGATCACGCAGCTATCATGCACTGATCACGTGACTGATCATGCACTGATCACGTAATTGATCATGCACTGATCACGTGGCTGATCATGCACTGATCACGTGACTGATCATGCACTGATCACGTGACTGATCATGCACTGATCACGTGGCTATCATGCACTGATCACGTGGCTGATCATGCACTGATCACGTGCCTGATCATGCACTGATCACATGACTGATCATGCACTGATCACGTGACTGATCATGCACTGATCACGTGGCTATCATGCACTACTCACGTGGCTGATCATGCAATGATCACGTAGCTACCATGTACTGGTCACGTGACTGATCATGCACCCATCACGTGACTGATCATGCACTGATCACGTGGCTATCATGCACTGATCACGTGGCTGATCATGCACTGATCACCTGCCTGGTCATGCACTGATCACGTGACTGATCATGCACTGATCACGTAGCATCATTCACTGATCACCTGGCTGATCATGCACTGATCACGTGGCTGATCATGCACTGATCACGTGGCTATCATGCACTGATCACGTGGCTGATCATGCACTGATACCGTGACTGAGCATGGACTGATCACATGACTATCATGTAGTGATCACGTGACTTAATGGCGCTGATCATGTGACTGATCATGCGCTGATCATGTTTGCTATCATACACTGATCATGTGCCTCTGGAGGCAATAAACAAAGAGCTGAGTAGGCACGAATCAAACAGTCAGCAGGCAATAATCATGGAACTCAGCTGTGAGGAATCATGCTGCTCAGCTGGCAATAATCAAGCAGCTGAGCAGGCAGGAATTACGCAGCACAGCTGGCAATTGTCAAGCAGATGACAGGCAGGAATCGTGCAGCTCAGCTGGCAATTGTCAAGCAGATGAGCAGACAGTAATCACGCAGCTCAGCAGGCCCAGATCACGTGACTGAGCATGCACTGTTCACGTGGCTGATCATACACTGATCACGTGATGATCATGCACTGATCACTTGGATATCATGTACTGATCACGTGGGTGATCATACACTGTTGACGTGTCTGACCATGCACTGATCACGTGGCTGATCATACACTGCTCACGTAACTGATCATGCACTGATCACGTGGCTGATCATGCACTGATCACGTGGCTGATCATGCACTGATCACGTGGCTGATCATGCACTGATCACGTGGCTGATCATGCACTGATCACGTGACTGATCATGCACTGATCACGTGACTGATCATGCACTGATCACGTGGCTGATCATGCACTGATCACGTGGCTGATCATGCACTGATCACGTGACTGATCATGCACTGATCACGTGGCTATCATGCACTGATCACGTGGCTGATCATGCACTGATCACGTAACTGATCATGCACTGATCACGTGGCTATCATGCACTGATCACGTGGCTGATCATGCACTGATCACGTGGCTGATCACACACCTGTCACGTGACATATCATGCACTGATCACGTGGCATCATGCACTGATCACGTGGCTGATCATACACTGATCACGTAACTCATGCACACATCACGTGGCTATCATGCACTGATCACGTGGCTGATCATGGAATGATCACGTAGCAACCATATACTGGTCACGTGACTGATCATGCACTGATCACGTAAATGATCATGCACTGATCACGTGACTGATCATGCACTGATCACGTGACTGATCATGCACTGATCACGTGGCTATCATGCACTGATCACGTGGCTGATCATGCAACGATCACGTAGCAACCATGTACTGGTCACGTGACTGATCATGCACTGATCACGTAATTGATCATGCACTGATCACGTGGCTCATCATGCACTGATCACGTGGCTGATCACACATGATCACGTGACTGATCATGCACTGATCACGTGGCTCTCATGCACTGATCACGTGGCTGTCATGCACTGATCACGTGGATATCATGCACTGATCACGTGGCTGTTCACACACGTATCACATGACTGATCATGCACTGATCACGTGGCTATCATGCACTGATCACGTGGCTATCATGCACTGATCACGTGGCTGATCAGGCAATAATCACATAGCTACCATGTACTGGTCACGTGACTGATCATGCACTGATCACGTAAATGATCATGCACTGATCATGTGGCTGATCATGCACTGATCACGTGGCTGATCATACACTGATCACGTAACTGATCATGCACTGATCACGTGACTGATCATGCACTGATCACGTGGCTATCATGCACTGATCACTTGGCTGACATACACTGATCACGTGCCTGATCATGCACTGATCACGTGGCTGATCATGCACTGATCACGTGACTGATCATGCACTGATCACGTGCCTGATCATGCACTGATCACGTGGCTATCATGCACTGCTCACGTGGCTGATCATGCCATGATCACGCAGCTACCATGTACTGGTCACATGACTGATCATGCACTGATCACGTGACTGATCATGCAGTGATCACGTGGCTATCATGCACTACTCACGTGGCTGATCATGCAATGATCATGTAGCTACCATGTACAGGTCACGTGAATGATCATACACCCATCAGGTGACTGATCATGCACTGATCACGTGGCTATCATGCACTGATCACGAGACTGATCAAGCACTGTTCACGTCTATATCATGCACAGATCACATGACTACCCGTGCACTGATCACGTGGATGATCATACACTAATCTTGTGACAGATCATGCACTGATCACGTGGCTGATCATGCACTGATACCGTGACTGAGCATGGACTGATCACATGACTATCATGTAGTGATCACGTGACTTAATGGCGCTGATCATGTGACTGATCATGCGCTGATCATGTTTGCTATCATACACTGATCATGTGCCTCTGGAGGCAATAAACAAAGAGCTGAGTAGGCACGAATCAAACAGTCAGCAGGCAATACTCATGGAACTCAGGTGTGAGGAATCATGCTGCTCAACTGGCAATAATCAAGCAGCTGAGCAGGCAGGAATTACGCAGCACAGCTGGCAATTGTCAAGCAGATGACAGGCAGGAATCGTGCAGCTCAGCTGGCAATTGTCAAGCAGATGAGCAGACAGTAATCACGCAGCTCAGCAGGCCCTGATCACGTGACTGAGCATGCACTGTTCACGTGGCTGATCATACACTGATCACGTGACTGATCATGCACTGATCACGTGGCTGATCATGCACTGATCACGTGACTGATCATGCACTGATCACGTGGCTATCATGCACTGATCACGTGGCTGATCATGCACTGATCACGTGGCTGATCATACACTGTCACGTGACATATCATGCACAGATCACGTGGCACTCATGCACTGATCACGTGGCTGATCATACACTGCTCACGTGACTGATCATGCACTGATCACGTGGCTGATCATGCACTGATCACGTGGCTGATCATGCACTGATCACGTGACTGATCATGCACTGATCACGTGGCATCATGCACTGATCACGTGGCTGATCATGCACTGATCACGTGACTGATCATGCACTGATCACGTGGCTATCATGCACTGATCACGTGGCTGATCATGCACTGATCACGTGGCTGATCATGCACCTGTCACGTGACATATCATGCACTGATCACGTGGCATCATGCACTGATCACGTGGCTGATCATGCACTGATCACGTGACTCATGCACTGATCACGTGGCTATCATGCACTGATCACGTGGCTGATCATGCACTGATCACGTAGCTACCATATACTGGTCACGTGACTGATCATGCACTGATCACGTGGCTGATCATGCACTGATCACGTGACTGATCATGCACTGATCACGTGACTGATCATGCACTGATCACGTGGCTATCATGCACTGATCACGTGGCTGATCATGCACGATCACGTAGCAACCATGTACTGATCACGTGACTGATCATGCACTGATCACGTAATTGATCATGCACTGATCACGTGGCTGATCATGCACTGATCACGTGGCTGATCACACATGATCACGTGACTGATCATGCACTGATCACGTGACTGATCATGCACTGATCACGTGTCTGATCATGCACTGATCACGTGGCTATCATGCACTGATCACGTGGCTGATCATGCATGATCACGCAGCTACCATGTACTGGTCACATGACTGATCATGCACTGATCACGTGACTGATCATGCACTGATCACGTGGCTATCATGCACTACTCACGTGGCTGATCATGCAATGATCATGTAGCTACCATGTACAGGTCACGTGAATGATCATACACCCATCAGGTGACTGATCATGCACTGATCACGTGGCTATCATGCACTGATCACGAGACTGATCATGCACTGATCACGTCTATATCATGCACTGATCACATGACTGCCCATGCACTGATCACGTGGATGATCATACACTAATCTTGTGACAGATCATGCACTGATCACGTGGCTGATCATGCACTGATACCGTGACTGAGCATGGACTGATCACATGACTATCATGTAGTGATCACGTGACTTAATGGCGCTGATCATGTGACTGATCATGCGCTGATCATGTTTGCTATCATACAGTGATCCTGTGCCTCTGGAGGCAATAAACAAAGAGCTGAGTAGGCACGAATCAAACAGTCAGCAGGCAATAATCATGGAACACAGGTGTGAGGAATCATGCTGCTCAGCTGGCAATAATCAAGCAGCTGAGCAGGCAGGAATTATGCAGCACAGCTGGCAATTGTCAAGCAGATGACAGGCAGGAATCGTGCAGCTCAGCTGGCAATTGTCAAGCAGATGAGCAGACAGTAATCACGCAGCTCAGCAGGCCCAGATCACGTGACTGAGCATGCACTGTTCACGTGGCTGATCATACAGTGATCACGTGATGATCAGGCACTGATCACTTGGATATCATGCACTGATCACGAGACTGATCATGCACTGTTCACGTCTATATCATGCACTGATCACATGACTGCCCGTGCACTGATCACGTGGATGATCATACACTAATCTTGTGACAGATCATGCACTGATCACGTGGCTGATCACACACGTATCACATGACTGATCATGCACTGATCACGTGGCTATCATGCACTGATCACGTGGCTATCATGCATTGATCACGTGGTTGATCATACACTGTTCACGTGTCTGACCATGCACTGATCACGTGGCTGATCATACACTGCTCACGTAACTGTTCATGCACTGATCACGTGGCTATCATGCACTGATCACGTGGCTGAACATGCACTGTTCACGTGGCTGATCACACACCTGTCACGTGACATATCATGCACTGATCACGTGGCACTCATGCACTGATCACGTGGCTGATCATACTCTGCTCACGTAACTCATGCACACATCACGTGGCTATCATGCACTGCTCACGTGGCTCGTCATGGAATGATCACGTAGCAACCATATACTGGTAACGTGACTGACCATGCAAAGATCACGTAAATGATCATGCACTGTTCACGTGACTGATCATGTACTGATCACGTGACTGATCATGCACTGACCACGTGGCTATCATGCTCTGCTCACGTGGCTGATCATGCAACGATCACGTAGCAACCATGTACTGGTCACGTGACTGATCATGCACTGATCACGTAATTGATCCTGCACTGATCACGTGGCTCATCATGCACTGATCACGTGGCTGATCACACATGTATCACGTGACTGATCATGCACTGATCCCGTGGCTCTCATGCACTGATCACGTGGCTGTCATGCACTGATCACGTGGATATCATGCACTGATCATGTGGCTGATCAGGCAATGATCACGTAGCTACCATGTACTTGTCACGTAACTGATCATGCACTGATCACGTAATTGATCATGCACTGATCATTTGGCTCATCATGCACTGATCACGTGGCTGATCATACACTGATCACATAACTGATCATGCACTGATCACGTGACTGATCATGCACTGATCACGTGGCTATCATGCACTGATCACTTGGCTGGACATACACTAATCACGTGCCTGGTCATGCACTGATCACGTGGCTGATCATGCACTGATCACGTGACTGATCATGCACTGATCTCGTGTCTGATCATGCACTGATCACGTGGCTATCATGCACTGCTCACGTGGCTGATCATGAGATGATCACGCAGCTACCATGTACTGGTCACATGACTGATCATGCACTGATCACGTGACTGATCATGCAGTGATCACGTGGCTATCATGAAATACTCACGTGGCTGATCATGCAATGATCATGTAGCTACCATGTACAGGTCACGTGAATGATCATACACCCATCAGGTGACTGATCATGCACTGATCACGTGGCTATCATGCACTGATCACGAGACTGATCAAGCACTGTTCACGTCTATATCATGCACTGATCACATGACTGCCCGTGCACTGATCACGTGGATGATCATACACTAATCTTGTGACAGATCATGCACTGATCACGTGTCTGATCATGCACTGATACCGTGACTGAGCATGGACTGATCACATGACTATCATGTAGTGATCACGTGACTTAATGGCGCTGATCATGTGACTGATCATGCGCTGATCATGTTTGCTATCATACAGTGATCATGTGCCTCTGGAGGCAATAAACAAAGAGCTGAGTAGGCACGAATCAAACAGTCAGCAGGCAATAATCATGGAACACAGGTGTGAGGAATCATGCTGCTCAGCTGGCAATAATCAAGCAGCTGAGCAGGCAGGAATTACGCAGCACAGCTGGCAATTGTCAAGCAGATGACAGGCAGGAATCGTGCAGCTCAGCTGGCAATTGTCAAGCAGATGAGCAGACAGTAATCACGCAGCTCAGCAGGCCCAGATCACGTGACTGAGCATGCACTGTTCACGTGTCTGTCCATGCACTGATCACGTGGCTGATCATACACTGCTCACGTAACTGATCATGCACTGATCATGTGGCTGATCATGCACTGATCACGTGACTGATCATGCAGTGATCACGTGGCTATCATGAACTACTCACGTGGCTGATCATGCAATGATCATGTAGCTACCATGTACAGGTCACGTGAATGATCATACACCCATCAGGTGACTGATCATGCACTGATCACGTGGCTATCATGCACTGATCACGAGACTGATCATGCACTGTTCACATCTATATCATGCACTGATCACATGACTGCCCGTGCACTGATCATGTGGATGATCATACACTAATCTTGTGACAGATCATGCACTGATCACGTGGCTGATCATGCACTGATACCGTGACTGAGCATGGACTGATCACATGACTATCATGTAGTGATCACGTGACTTAATGGCGCTGATCATGTGACTGATCATGCGCTGATCATGTTTGCTATCATACAGTGATCATGTGCCTCTGGAGGCAATAAACAAAGAGCTGAGTAGGCACGAATCAAACAGTCAGCAGGCAATAATCATGGAACACAGGTGTGAGGAATCATGCTGCTCAGCTGGCAATAATCAAGCAGCTGAGCAGGCAGGAATTACGCAGCACAGCTGGCAATTGTCAAGCAGATGACAGGCAGGAATCGTGCAGCTCAGCTGGCAATTGTCAAGCAGATGAGCAGACAGTAATCACGCAGCTCAGCAGGCCCAGATCACGTGACTGAGCATGCACTGTTCACGTGGCTGATCATACAGTGATCACGTGATGATCAGGCACTGATCACTTGGATATCATGCACTGATCACGAGACTGATCATGCACTGTTCACGTCTATATCATGCACTGATCACATGACTGCCCGTGCACTGATCACGTGGATGATCATACACTAATCTTGTGACAGATCATGCACTGATCACGTGGCTGATCACACACGTATCACATGACTGATCATGCACTGATCACGTGGCTATCATGCACTGATCACGTGGCTATCATGCATTGATCACGTGGTTGATCATACACTGTTCACGTGTCTGACCATGCACTGATCACGTGGCTGATCATACACTGCTCACGTAACTGTTCATGCACTGATCACGTGGCTATCATGCACTGATCACGTGGCTGAACATGCACTGTTCACGTGGCTGATCACACACCTGTCACGTGACATATCATGCACTGATCACGTGGCACTCATGCACTGATCACGTGGCTGATCATACTCTGCTCACGTAACTCATGCACACATCACGTGGCTATCATGCACTGCTCACGTGGCTCGTCATGGAATGATCACGTAGCAACCATATACTGGTAACGTGACTGACCATGCAAAGATCACGTAAATGATCATGCACTGTTCACGTGACTGATCATGTACTGATCACGTGACTGATCATGCACTGACCACGTGGCTATCATGCTCTGCTCACGTGGCTGATCATGCAACGATCACGTAGCAACCATGTACTGGTCACGTGACTGATCATGCACTGATCACGTAATTGATCCTGCACTGATCACGTGGCTCATCATGCACTGATCACGTGGCTGATCACACATGTATCACGTGACTGATCATGCACTGATCCCGTGGCTCTCATGCACTGATCACGTGGCTGTCATGCACTGATCACGTGGATATCATGCACTGATCACGTGGCTGATCACACACGTATCACATGACTGATCATGCAGTGATCACGTGGCTATCATGTACTGATCACGTGGCTATCATGCACTGATCATGTGGCTGATCAGGCAATGATCACGTAGCTACCATGTACTTGTCACGTAACTGATCATGCACTGATCACGTAATTGATCATGCACTGATCATTTGGCTCATCATGCACTGATCACGTGGCTGGTCATACACTGATCACATAACTGATCATGCACTGATCACGTGACTGATCATGCACTGATCACGTGGCTATCATGCACTGATCACTTGGCTGGACATACACTAATCACGTGCCTGGTCATGCACTGATCACGTGGCTGATCATGCACTGATCACGTGACTGATCATGCACTGATCTCGTGTCTGATCATGCACTGATCACGTGGCTATCATGCACTGCTCACGTGGCTGATCATGAGATGATCACGCAGCTACCATGTACTGGTCACATGACTGATCATGCACTGATCACGTGACTGATCATGCAGTGATCACGTGGCTATCATAAAATACTCACGTGGCTGATCATGCAATGATCATGTAGCTACCATGTACAGGTCACGTGAATGATCATACACCCATCAGGTGACTGATCATGCACTGATCACGTGGCTATCATGCACTGATCACGAGACTGATCAAGCACTGTTCACGTCTATATCATGCACTGATCACATGACTGCCCGTGCACTGATCACGTGGATGATCATACACTAATCTTGTGACAGATCATGCACTGATCACGTGGCTGATCATGCACTGATACCGTGACTGAGCATGGACTGATCACATGACTATCATGTAGTGATCACGTGACTTATGGCGCTGATCATGTGACTGATCATGCGCTGATCATGTTTGCTATCATACAGTGATCATGTGCCTCTGGAGGCAATAAACAAAGAGCTGAGTAGGCACGAATCAAACAGTCAGCAGGCAATAATCATGGAACACAGGTGTGAGGAATCATGCTGCTCAGCTGGCAATAATCAAGCAGCTGAGCAGGCAGGAATTACGCAGCACAGCTGGCAATTGTCAAGCAGATGACAGGCAGGAATCGTGCAGCTCAGCTGGCAATTGTCAAGCAGATGAGCAGACAGTAATCACGCAGCTCAGCAGGCCCAGATCACGTGACTGAGCATGCACTGTTCACGTGTCTGTCCATGCACTGATCACGTGGCTGATCATACACTGCTCACGTAACTGATCATGCACTGATCATGTGGCTGATCATGCACTGATCACGTGGCTGATCATACACTGATCACATAACTGATCATGCACTGATCACGTGACTGATCATGCACTGATCACGTGGCTATCATGCACTGATCACTTGACTGGACATACACTAATCACGTGCCTAGTCATGCACTGATCACGTGGCTGATCATGCACTGATCACGTGACTGATCATGCACTGATCTCGTGTCTGATCATGCACTGATCACGTGGCTATCATGCACTGCTCACGTGGCTTATCATGAGATGATCACGCAGCTACCATGTACTGGTCACATGACTGACCATGCACTGATCACGTGACTGATAATGCAGTGATCACGTGGCTATCATGAACTACTCACGTGGCTGATCATGCAATGATCATGTAGCTACCATGTACAGGTCACGTGAATGATCATACACCCATCAGGTGACTGATCATGCACTGATCACGTGGCTATCATGCACTGATCACGAGACTGATCAAGCACTGTTCACGTCTATATCATGCACTGATCACATGACTGCCCGTGCACTGATCACGTGGATGATCATACACTAATCTTGTGACAGATCATGCACTGATCACGTGGCTGATCATGCACTGATACCGTGACTGAGCATGGACTGATCACATGACTATCATGTAGTGATCACGTGACTTAATGGCGCTGATCATGTGACTGATCATGCGCTGATCATGTTTGCTATCATACAGTGATCATGTGCCTCTGGAGGCAATAAACAAAGAGCTGAGTAGGCACGAATCAAACAGTCAGCAGGCAATAATCATGGAACTCAGGTGTGAGGAATCATGCTGCTCAGCTGGCAATAATCAAGCAGCTGAGCAGGCAGGAATTACGCAGCACAGCTGGCAATTGTCAAGCAGATGACAGGCAGGAATCGTGCAGCTCAGCTGGCAATTGTCAAGCAGATGAGCAGACAGTAATCACGCAGCTCAGCAGGCCCAGATCACGTGACTGAGCATGCACTGTTCACGTGGCTGATCATACACTGATCACGTGATGATCAGGCACTGATCATTGGATATCATGCACTGATCACGAGACTGATCATGCACTGTTCACGTCTATATCATGCACTGATCACATGACTGCCCGTGCACTGATCACGTGGATTATCATACACTAATCTTGTGACAGATCATGCACTGATCACGTGGCTGATCACACACGTATCACATGACTGATCATGCACTGATCACGTGGCTATCATGCACTGATCACGTGGCTATCATGCATTGATCACGTGGTTGATCATACACTGTTCACGTGTCTGACCATGCACTGATCACGTGGCTGATCATACACTGCTCACGTAACTGATCATGCACTGATCACGTGGCTATCATGCACTGATCACGTGGCTGAACATGCTCTGTTCACGTGGCTGATCACACACCTGTCACGTGACATATCATGCACTGATCACGTGGCACTCATGCACTGATCACGTGGCTGATCATACTCTGCTCACGTAACTCATGCACACATCACGTGGCTATCATGCACTGCTCACGTGGCTCGTCATGGAATGATCACGTAGCAACCATATACTGGTAACGTGACTGATCATGCAAAGATCATGTAAATGATCATGCACTGTTCACGTGACTGATCATGTACTGATCACGTGACTGATCATGCACTGACCATGTGGCTATCATGCTCTGCTCACGTGGCTGATCATGCAACGATCACGTAGCAACCATGTACTGGTCACGTGACTGATCATGCACTGATCACGTGGCTGATCATACACTGATCACGTGATGATCATGCACTGATCACTTGGATATCATGCACTGATCACGTGGCTGATCATACACTGTTCACGTGTCTGACCATGCACTGATCACGTGGCTATCATGCACTGATCACGTGGCTGAACATGCACTGTTCACGTGGCTGATCACACACCTGTCACGTGACATATCATGCACTGATCACGTGGCACTCATGCACTGATCACGTGGCTGATCATACTCTGCTCACGTAACTCATGCACACATCACGTGGCTATCATGCACTGCTCACGTGGCTCGTCATGGAATGATCACGTAGCAACCATATACTGGTAACGTGACTGATCATGCAAAGATCACGTAAATGATCATGCACTGTTCACGTGACTGATCATGTACTGATCACGTGACTGATCATGCACTGACCACGTGGCTATCATGCTCTGCTCACGTGGCTGATCATGCAACGATCACGTAGCAACCATGTACTGGTCACGTGACTGATCATGCACTGATCACGTAATTGATCCTGCACTGATCACGTGGCTCATCATGCACTGATCACGTGGCTGATCACACATGTATCACGTGACTGATCATGCACTGATCCCGTGGCTCTCATGCACTGATCACGTGGCTGTCATGCACTGATCACGTGGATATCATGCACTGATCATGTGGCTGATCACACACGTATCACATGACTGATCATGCACTGATCACGTGGCTATCATGCACTGATCACGTGGCTATCATGCACTGATCATGTGGCTGATCAGGCAATGATCACGTAGCTACCATGTACTGATCACGTGACTGATCATGCGCTGATCACGTAATTGATCATGCACTGATCATGTGGCTGATCATGCACTGATCACGTGGCTGATCATACACTGATCACATAACTGATCATGCACTGATCACGTGACTGATCATGCACTGATCACGTGGCTATCATGCACTGATCACTTGGCTGGACATACACTGATCACGTGCCTGGTCATGCACTGATCACGTGGCTGATCATGCACTGATCACGTGACTGATCATGCACTGATCTCATGTCTGATCATGCACTGCTCACGTGGCTGATCATGCCATGGTCACGCAGCTACCATGTACTTGTCACATGACTGATCATGCACTGATCACATGACTGATCATGCAGTGATCACGTGGCTATCATGAACTACTCACGTGGCTGATCATGCAATGATCATGTAGCTACCATGTACAGGTCACGTGAATGATCATACACCCATCAGGTGACTGATCATGCACTGATCACGTGGCTATCATGCACTGATCATGAGACTGATCAAGCACTGTTCACATCTATATCATGCACTGATCCCATGACTACCCGTGCACTGATCACGTGGATGATCATACACTAATCTTGTGACAGATCATGCACTGATCACGTGGCTGATCATGCACTGATACCGTGACTGAGCATGGACTGATCACAAGACCATCATGTAGTGATCACGTGACTTAATGGCGCTGATCATGTGACTGATCATGCGCTGATCATGTTTGCTATCATACACTGATCATGTGCCTCTGGAGGCAATAAACAAAGAGCTGAGTAGGCACGAATCAAACAGTCAGCAGGCAATATTCATGGAACTCAGCTGTGAGGAATCATGCTGCTCAGCTGGCAATAATCAAGCAGCTGAGCAGGCAGGAATTACGCAGCACAGCTGGCAATTGTCAAGCAGATGACAGGCAGGAATCGTGCAGCTCAGCTGGCAATTGTCAAGCAGATGAGCAGACAGTAATCACGCAGCTCAGCAGGCCCAGATCACGTGACTGAGCATGCACTGTTCACGTGGCTGATCATACACTGTTCACGTGTCTGACCATGCACTGATCACGTGGCTGATCATACACTGCTCACGTAACTGATCATGCACTGATCACGTGGCTGAACATGCACTGTTCACGTGGCTGATCACACACCTGTCACGTGACATATCATGCACTGATCACGTGGCACTCATGCACTGATCACGTGGCTGATCATACTCTGCACACGTAATTCATGCACACATCACGTGGCTATCATGCACTGCTCACGTGGCTCGTCATGTAATGATCACGTAGCAACCATATACTGGTAACGTGACTGATCATGCAAAGATCACGTAAATGATCATGCACTGTTCACGTGACTGATCATGTACTGATCACGTGACTGATCATGCACTGATCACGTAACTGATCCTGCACTGATCACGTGGCTCATCATGCACTGATCACGTGGCTGATCACACATGTATCACGTGACTGATCATGCACTGATCCCGTGGCTCTCATGCACTGATCACGTGGCTGTCATGCACTGATCACGTGGATATCATGCACTGATCATGTGGCTGATCACACACGTATCACATGACTGATCATGCACTGATCACGTGGCTATCATGCACTGATCACGTGGCTATCATGCACTGATCATGTGGCTGATCAGGCAATGATCACGTAGCTACCATGTACTGGTCACGTGACTGATCATGCACTGATCACGTAATTGATCATGCACTGATCATGTGGCTGATCATGCACTGATCACGTGGCTGATCATACACAGATCACATAACTGATCATGCACTGATCACGTGACTGATCATGCACTGATCACGTGGCTATCATGCACTGATCACTTGGCTGGACATACACTGATCACGTGCCTGGTCATGCACTGATCACGTGGCTGATCATGCACTGATCACGTGACTGATCATGCACTGATCTCGTGTCTAATCATGCACTGATCACATGGCTATCATGCACTGCTCACGTGGCTGATCATGCCATGGTCACGCACCTACCATGTACTGGTCACATGACTGATCATGCACTGATCACGTGACTGATCATGCAGTGATCACGTGTCTATCATGAACTACTCACGTGGCTGATCATGCAATGATCATGTAGCTACCATGTACAGGTCACGTGAATGATCATACACCCATCAGGTGACTGATCATGCACTGATCACGTGGCTATCATGCACTGATCACGAGACTGATCATGCACTGTTCACGTCTATATCATGCACTGATCACATGACTGCCCGTGCACTGATCACGTGGATGATCATACACTAATCTTGTGACAGATCATGCACTGATCACGTGGCTGATCACACACGTATCACATGACTGATCATGCACTGATCACGTGGCTATCATGCACTGATCACGTTGCTATCATGCATTGATCACGTGGCTGATCATACACTGTTCACGTGTCTGACCATGCGCTGATCACGTGGCTGATCATACACTGCTCACGTAACTGATCATGCACTGATCACGTGGCTATCATGCACTGATCACGTGGCTGAACATGCACTGTTCACGTGGCTGATCACACACCTGTCACGTGACATAGCATGCACTGATCACGTCGCCCTCATGCACTGATCACGTGGCTGATCATACTCTGCTCACGTAACTCATGCATACATCACGTGGCTATCATGCACTGCTCACGTGGCTCGTCATGGAATGATCACGTAGCAACCATATACTGGTAACGTGACTGATCATGCAAAGATCACGTAAATGATCATGCACTGTTTACGTGACTGATCATGTACTGATCACGTGACTGATCATGCACTGACAATGTGGCTATCATGCTCTGCTCACGTGGCTGAACATGCAACGATCACGTAGCAACCATGTACTGGTGACGTGACTGATCATGCACTGATCACGTAATTGATCCTGCACTGATCACGTGGCTCATCATGCACTGATCACGTGGCTGATCACACATGAATCACGTGACTGATCATGCACTGATCCCGTGGCTCTCATGCACTGATCACGTGGCTGTCATGCACTGATCACGTGGCTATCATGCACTGATCATGTGGCTATCATGCACTGATCATGTGGCTGATCAGGCAATGATCACGTAGCTACCATGTACTGATCACGTGACTGATCATGCACTGATCACGTAATTGATCATGCACTGATCATGTGGCTGATCATGCACTGATCACGTGGCTGATCATACACTGATCACATAACTGATCATGCACTGATCACGTGACTGATCATGCACTGATCACGTGGCTATCATGCACTGATCACTTGGCTGGTCATACACTGATCACGTGCCTGGTCATGCACTGATCACGTGGCTGATCATGCACTGATCACGTGACTGATCATGCACTGATCTCGTGGCTGATCATGCACTGATCACGTGGCTATCATGCACTGCTCACGTGGCTGATCATGCCATGGTCACGCAGCTACCATATACTTGTCACATGACTTATCATGCACTGATCACATGACTGATCATGCAGTGATCACGTGGCTATCATGAACTACTCACGTGGCTGATCATGCAATGATCATGTAGCTACCATGTACAGGTCACGTGAATGATCATACACCCATCAGGTGACTGATCATGCACTGATCACGTGGCTATCATGCACTGATCACGTGGCTATCATGCACTGATCATGTGGCTGATCAGGCAATGATCACGTAGCTACCATGTACTGATCACGTAATTGATCATGCACTGTTCATGTGGCTGATCATGCACTGATCACGTGGCTGATCATACACTGATCACATAACTGATCATGCACTGATCACGTGACTGATCATGCACTGATCACGTGGCTATCATGCACTGATCACTTGGTGGGCATACACTGATCACGTGCCTGGTCATGCACTGATCACGTGGCTGATCATGCACTGATCACGTGACTGATCATGCACTGATCTCGTGTCTGATCATGCACTGATCACGTGGCTATCATGCACTGCTCACGTGGCTGATCATGCCATGGTCATGCAGCTACCATGTACTTGTCACATGACTGATCATGCACTGATCACATGACTGATCATGCAGTGATCACGTGGCTATCATGAACTACTCACGTGGCTGATCATGCAATGATCATGTAGCTACCATGTACAGGTCACGTGAATGATCATACACCCATCAGGTGACTGATCATGCACTGATCACGTGGCTATCATGCACTGATCACGAGACTGATCAAGCACTGTTCACGTCTATATCATGCACTGATCCCATGACTACCCGTGCACTGATCACGTGGATGATCATACACTAATCTTGTGACAGATCATGCACTGATCACGTGGCTGATCATGCACTGATACCGTGACTGAGCATGGACTGATCACAAGACCATCATGTAGTGATCACGTGACTTAATGGCGCTGATCATGAGACTGATCATGCGCTGATCATGTTTGCTATCATACACTGATCATGTGCCTCTGGAGGCAATAAACAAAGAGCTGAGTAGGCACGAATCAAACAGTCAGCAGGCAATATTCATGGAACTCAGCTGTGAGGAATCATGCTGCTCAGCTGGCAATAATCAAGCAGCTGAGCAGGCAGGAATTACGCAGCACAGCTGGCAATTGTCAAGCAGATGACAGGCAGGAATCGTGCAGCTCAGCTGGCAATTGTCAAGCAGATGAGCAGACAGTAATCACGCAGCTCAGCAGGCCCAGATCACGTGACTGAGCATGCACTGTTCACGTGGCTGATCATACACTGTTCACGTGTCTGACCATGCACTGATCACGTGGCTGATCATACACTGCTCACGTAACTGATCATGCAATGATCACGTGGCTGAACATGCACTGTTCACGTGGCTGATCACACACCTGTCACGTGACATATCATGCACTGATCACGTGGCACTCATGCACTGATCACGTGGCTGATCATACTCTGCACACGTAACTCATGCACACATCACGTGGCTATCATGCACTGCTCACGTGGCTCGTCATGTAATGATCACGTAGCAACCATATACTGGTAACGTGACTGATCATGCAAAGATCACGTAAATGATCATGCACTGTTCACGTGACTGATCATGTACTGATCACGTGACTGATCATGCACTGATCACGTAACTGATCCTGCACTGATCACGTGGCTCATCATGCACTGATCACGTGGCTGATCACACATGTATCACGTGACTGATCATGCACTGATCCCGTGGCTCTCATGCACTGATCACGTGGCTGTCATGCACTGATCACGTGGATATCATGCACTGATCATGTGGCTGATCACACACGTATCACATGACTGATCATGCACTGATCACGTGGCTATCATGCACTGATCACGTGGCTATCATGCACTGATCATGTGGCTGATCAGGCAATGATCACGTAGCTACCATGTACTGGTCACGTGACTGATCATGCACTGATCACGTAATTGATCATGCACTGATCATGTGGCTGATCATGCACTGATCACGTGGCTGATCATACACAGATCACATAACTGATCATGCACTGATCACGTGACTGATCATGCACTGATCACGTGGCTATCATGCACTGATCACTTGTCTGGACATACACTGATCACGTGCCTGGTCATGCACTGATCACGTGGCTGAACATGCACTGATCACGTGACTGATCATGCACTGATCTCGTGTCTAATCATGCACTGATCACATGGCTATAATGCACTGCTCACGTGGCTGATCATGCCATGATCACGCACCTACGATGTACTGGTCACATGACTGATCATGCACTGATCACGTGACTGATCATGCAGTGATCACGTGTCTATCATGAACTACTCACGTGGCTGATCATGCAATGATCATGTAGCTACCATGTACAGGTCACGTGAATGATCATACACCCATCAGGTGACTGATCATGCACTGATCACGTGGCTATCATGCACTGATCACGAGACTGATCATGCACTGTTCACGTCTATATCATGCACTGATCACATGACTGCCCGTGCACTGATCACGTGGATGATCATACACTAATCTTGTGACAGATCATGCACTGATCACGTGGCTGATCACACACGTATCACATGACTGATCATGCACTGATCACGTGGCTATCATGAACTGATCACGTTGCTATCATGCATTGATCACGTGGCTGATCATACACTGTTCACGTGTCTGACCATGCACTGATCACGTGGCTGATCATACACTGCTCACGTAACTGATCATGCACTGATCACGTGGCTATCATGCACTGATCACGTGGCTGAACATGCACTGTTCACGTGGCTGATCACACACCTGTCACATGACATAGCATGCACTGATCACTTCGCACTCATGCACTGATCACGTGGCTGATCATACTCTGCTCACGTAACTCATGCATACATCACGTGGCTATCATGCACTGCTCACGTGGCTCGTCATGGAATGATCACGTAGCAACCATATACTGGTAACGTGACTGATCATGCAAAGATCACGTAAATGATCATGCACTGTTCACGTGACTGATCATGTACTGATCACGTGACTGATCATGCACTGACCATGTGGCTATCATGCTCTGCTCACGTGGCTGAACATGCAACGATCACGTAGCAACCATGTACTGGTGACGTGACTGATCATGCACTGATCACGTAATTGATCCTGCACTGATCACGTGGCTCATCATGCACTGATCACGTGGCTGATCACACATGTATCACGTGACTGATCATGCACTGATTCCGTGGCTCTCATGCACTGATCAGGTGGCTGTCATGCACTGATCACGTGGATATCATGCATTGATCACGTGGTTGATCACACACGTATCACATGACTGATCATGCACTGATCACGTGGCTATCATGCACTGATCACGTGGCTATCATGCACTGATCATGTGGCTGATCAGGCAATGATCACGTAGCTACCATGTACTGGTCACCTGAGTGATCATGCACTGATCACGTAATTGATCATGCACTGATCATGTGGCTGATCATGCACTGATCACGTGGCTGATCATACACTGATCACATAACTGATCATGCACTGATCACGTGACTGATCATGCACTGATCACGTGGCTATCATGCACTGATCACTTGGCTGGACATACACTGATCACGTGCCTGGTCATGCACTGATCACGTGGCTGATCATGCACTGATCACGTGACTGATCATGCACTGATCTCGTGTCTGATCATGCACTGATCACGTGGCTATCATGCTCTGCTCACGTGGCTGATCATGCCATGATCACGCAGCTACCATGTACTGGTCACATGACTGATCATGCACTGATCACATGACTGATCATGCAGTGATCACGTGGCTATCATGAACTACTCACGTGGCTGATCATGCAATGATCATGTAGCTACCATGTACAGGTCACGTGAATGATCATACACCCATCAGGTGACTGATCATGCACTGATCCCGTGGCTCTCATGCACTGATCACGTGGCTGTCATGCACTGATCACGTGGATATCATGCACTGATCACGTGGCTGATCACACACGTATCACATGACTGATCATGCACTGATCACGTGGCTATCATGCACTGATCACGTGGCTATCATGCACTGATCATGTGGCTGATCAGGCAATGATCACGTAGCTACCATGTACTGGTCACGTGACTGATCATGCACTGATCACGTAATTGATCATGCACTGATCATGTGGCTGATCATGCACTGATCACGTGGCTGATCATACACTGATCACATAACTGATCATGCACTGATCACGTGACTGATCATGCACTGATCACGTGGCTATCATGCACTGATCACTTGGCTGGACATACACTGATCACGTACCTGGTCATGCACTGATCACGTGGCTGATCATGCACTGATCACGTGACTGATCATGCACTGATCTCGTGTCTGATCATGCACTGATCACGTGGCTATCATGCACTGCTCACGTGGCTGATCATGCCATGATCACGCAGCTACCATGTACTGGTCACATGACTGATCATGCACTGATCACGTGACTGATCATGCAGTGATCACGTGGCTATCATGAACTACTCACGTGGCTGATCATGCAATGATCATGTAGCTACCATGTACAGGTCACGTGAATGATCATACACCCATCAGGTGACTGATCATGCACTGATCACGTGGCTATCATGCACTGATCACGAGACTGATCATGCACTGTTCACGTCTATATCATGCACTGATCACATGACTGCCCGTGCACTGATCACGTGGATGATCATACACTAATCTTGTGACAGATCATGCACTGATCACGTGGCTGATCATGCACTGATACCGTGACTGAGCATGGACTGATCACAAGACCATCATGTAGTGATCACGTGACTTAATGGCGCTGATCATGTGACTGATCATGCGCTGATCATGTTTGCTATCATACACTGATCATGTGCCTCTGGAGGCAATAAACAAAGAGCTGAGTAGGCACGAATCAAACAGTCAGCAGGCAATAATCATGGAACTCAGCTGTGAGGAATCATGCTGCTCAGCTGGCAATAATCAAGCAGCTGAGCAGGCAGGAATTACGCAGCACAGCTGGCAATTGTCAAGCAGATGACAGGCAGGAATCGTGCAGCTCAGCTGGCAATTGTCAAGCAGATGAGCAGACAGTAATCACGCAGCTCAGCAGGCCCAGATCACGTGACTGAGCATGCACTGTTCACGTGGCTGATCATACACTGATCACGTGATGATCATTCACTGATCACTTGGATATCATGCACTGATCACGTGGCTGATCATACACTGTTCACGTGTCTGACCATGCACTGCTCACGTGGCTGATCATGCCATGATCACGCAGCTACCATGTACTGGTCACGTAACTGATCATGCACTGATCACGTAATTGATCCTGCACTGATCACGTGGCTGATCACACATGTATCACGTGACTGATCATGCACTGATCCCGTGGCTCTCATGCACTGATCACGTGGCTGTCATGCACTGATCACGTGGATATCATGCACTGATCATGTGGCTGATCACACACGTATCACATGACTGATCATGCACTGATCACGTGGCTATCATGCACTGATCACGTGGCTATCATGCACTGATAATGTGGTTGATCATTCAATGATCACGTAGCTACCATGTACTGATCACGTGACTGATCATGCACTGATCACGTAATTGATCATGCACTGATCATGTGGCTGATCATGCACTGATCACGTGGCTGATCATACACTGATCACATAACTGATCATGCACTGATCACGTGACTGATCATGCACTGATCACGTGGCTATCATGCACTGATCACTTGGCTGGACATACACTGATCACGTGCCTGGTCATGCACTGATCACGTGGCTGATCATGCACTGATCACGTGACTGATCATGCACTGATCTCGTGTCTGATCATGCACTGATCACGTGGCTATCATGCACTGCTCACGTGGCTGATCATGCCATGATCACGCAGCTACCATGTACTGGTCACATGACTGATCATGCACTGATCACGTGACTGATCATGCAGTGATCACGTGGCTATCATGAACTACTCACGTGGCTGATCATGCAATGATCATGTAGCTACCATGTACAGGTCACGTGAATGATCATACACCCATCAGGTGACTGATCACGCACTGATCACGTGGCTCATCATGCACTGATCACGTGGCTGATCACACATGTATCACGTGACTGATCATGCACTGATCCCGTGGCTCTCATGCACTGATCACGTGGCTGTCATGCACTGATCACGTGGATATCATGCACTGATCATGTGGCTGATCACACACGTATCACATGACTGATCATGCACTGATCACGTGGCTATCATGCACTGATCACGTGGCTATCATGCACTGATCATGTGGCTGATCAGGCAATGATCACGTAGCTACCATGTACTGGTCACGTGACTGATCATGCACTGATCACGTAATTGATCATGCACTGATCATGTGGCTGATCATGCACTGATCACGTGGCTGATCATACACAGATCACATAACTGATCATGCACTGATCACGTGACTGATCATGCACTGATCTCGTGTCTAATCATGCACTGATCACATGGCTATCATGCACTGCTCACGTGGCTGATCATGCCATGATCACGCACCTACCATGTACTGGTCACATGACTGATCATGCACTGATCACGTGACTGATCATGCAGTGATCACGTGGCTATCATGAACTACTCACGTGGCTGATCATGCAATGATCATGTAGCTACCATGTACAGGTCACGTGAATGATCATACACCCATCAGGTGACTGATCATGCACTGATCACGTGGCTATCATGCACTGATCACGAGACTGATCATGCACTGTTCACGTCTATATCAGGCACTGATCACATGACTGCCCGTGCACTGATCACGTGGATGATCATACACTAATCTTGTGACAGATCATGCACTGATCACACACGTATCACATGACTGATCATGCACTGATCACGTGGCTATCATGCACTGATCACGTTGCTATCATGCATTGATCACGTGGCTGATCATACACTGTTCACGTGTCTGACCATGCACTGATCACGTGGCTGATCATACACTGCTCACGTACCTGATCATGCACTGATCACGTGGCTATCATGCACTGATCACGTGGCTGAACATGCACTGTTCACGTGGCTGATCACACACCTGTCACGTGACATATCATGCACTGATCACGTGGCACTCATGCACTGATCACGTGGCTGATCATACTCTGCTCACGTAACTCATGCACACATCACGTGGCTATCATGCACTGCTCACGTGGCTCGTCATGGAATGATCACGTAGCAACCATATACTGGTAACGTGACTGATCATGCAAAGATCACGTAAATGATCATGCACTGTTCACGTGACTGATCATGTACTGATCACGTGACTGATCATGCACTGACCACGTGGCTATCATGCTCTGCTCACGTGGCTGATCATGCAACGATCACGTAGCAACCATGTACTGGTCACGTGACTGATCATGCACTGATCACGTAATTGATCCTGCACTGATCACGTGGCTGATCACACATGTATCACGTGACTGATCATGCACTGATCCCGTGGCTCTCATGCACTGATCACGTGGCTGTCATGCACTGATCACGTGGATATCATGCACTGATCATGTGGCTGATCAGGCAATGATCACGTAGCTACCATGTACTGGTCACGTGACTGATCATGCACTGATCACGTAATTGATCATGCACTGATCATGTGGCTGATCATGCACTGATCACGTGGCTGATCATACACTGATCACATAACTGATCATGCACTGATCACGTGACTGATCATGCACTGATCACGTGGCTATCATGCACTGATCACTTGGCTGACATACACTGATCACGTGCCTGGTCATGCACTGATCACGTGGCTGATCATGCACTGATCACGTGACTGATCATG
>NW_026894653.1:0-98024 GCF_032452875.1 Bos javanicus | reverse complement strand
TTGATCATACACTGATCACGGGACTGATTGCACTGATCACGTTTATATCATGCACTGACACATGATCATCATGCACTGATCACCCGGATGATCATGCACTGATCATGGCTGATCATGCACTGATCATGGCTGTCATAATGCACACACGTGTCATGCGTAACATCACGTAGCTCATGTACTGATCACGAGGATCATGCACTGATCACGAATTGATCATGCACTGATCAGGTGACTTATCATGCACTGATCACGTGACTGATCATGCACTGATCACGTGATGATCATGCACTGATCACGTGGCTATCATGCACTGCTCACGTGGCTGATCATGCACGACTACCTCAGTCACTGATGGCACTGATCACGCGGATGATCATGCACTGATCACGTGACTGATCATGCACTGATCACGTGGCTGATCATGCACTGATCACGTGGCTGATCATGCACTGATCACGTGACTGATCATGCACTGATCACGACTGATCATGCACTGATCACGTGACTGATCATGCACTGATCACCTGCCTGATCATGCACAGATCATGGATGAAATCATGCACTGATCGGCAGCTATCATGAACTGATCACCTGGCTGATCATGCACTGATCACGGCTGATCAAGCACTGATACTGGTGATCGAGCATGATCATGATCATGTAGTGATCACGGACTTAATGGCGCTGATCATGTGACTGATCATGCACTGATCATGTTTGCTATCATACACTGATCATGTGCCTCTGGAGGCAATAAACAAAGAGCTGAGTAGGCACGAATCAAGCAGTCAGCAGGCAATAATCATGGAACTCAGCTGTGAGGAATCATGCTGCTCAGCTGGCAATAATCAAGCAGCTGAGCAGGCAGGAATTATGCAGCACAGCTGGCAATTGTCAAGCAGATGACAGGCAGGAATCATGCAGCTCAGCTGGCACTGTCAAGCAGATGAGCAGACAGTAATCACGCAGCTCAGCAGGCCCAGATCACGTGACTGAGCACGCACTGTTCACGTGGCTGATCATACACTGATCACGCGATGATCATGCACTGATCACTTCGATATCATGCACTGATCACGGCTGATCATACACCGTCCACGTGTCTGACCATGCACTGATCACGCGGCTGATCATACAGTGCTCAGGTAACTGATCATGCACTGATCACGTGGCTATCATGCACTGAATACGTGGTTGAACATGCACTGCTCACGTGGCTGATCACACACTTGTCACGCGGACATATCATGCACTGATCACGTGGCACTCATGCACTGATCACGTGGCTGATCATGCTCTGCTCACGTGAACTCATCATGCACACATCACGGGCTATCATGCACTGTCTACGTGGCTCGTCGTGGAATGATCACATAGCTACTATATACTGGTCACGTGACTGATCATGCACAGATCACGTGAATGATCATGCACTGTTCACGTGACTGATCATGTACTGATCACGTGACTGATCATGCACTGACACGTGGCTCATGCACTGATCACGTACATCATGCAGTGATCACGTGGGATATCATGCACCGATCACGTGGCTGATCATGCACACATGTTTGGCATGACTGATCATGCACTGATCACGTGCTGATCATGCACTGATCACGTGGCTATATGCACTGATCACGTGGCTGATCATGCACTGATCACGAGCTGCCATGTACTGATCACGTGATTGATCATGCACTGATCACGTGGCTGATCATGCACTGATCACGTGACTGATCATGCACTGTTCACGTGACTGATCACACTGATCACGTGACTGATCATGCACTGATCACGTGGCTATCATGCACTGATCACGTGGCTGATCATACTGATCACGTGGCTGGTCATCATGCACTGATCACGTGACTGATCATGCACTGATCACGGACTGATCATGCACTGATCACGTGGCTATCATGCACTACTCACGGCTGATCATGCAATGATCACGCAGCTACCATGCACTGATCACGTGACTGATCATACACTGATCACGTGACTGATCATGCACTGATCACGTGGCTATCATGCACTGCTCACGTGGCTGATCATGCACTGATCACGCGCCTGGTCATGCACCGATCACGTGACTGGTCATGAACTGATCACGTGGCTATCATGAACTGATCACTGACTGATCATGCACTGATCACGGGCTGATCATGCACTGATCACGGGATTGAGCATGACTGACACATGACTGATCATGTAGGACATGCTTGATCATGCACTGCTCACGTAGTTGATCATGCAATGATCATGCAGCTACCATGTACAGGTCACGAATGATCATACACCCATCAGGTGACTGATCATGCACTGATCACGTGGCTATCATGCACTGATCACAGACTGATCATGCACTGATCACGCCTATATCATGCACTGATCACATGGCTGCTCATGCACTGATCACGGATGATCATGCACTGATCACGTGACTGATCATGCACTGATCACGTGGCTGATCATGCACTGATACCGCGACTGAGCATGGACTGATCACATGACTATCATGCAGTGATCACGTGACTTAATGGCGCTGATCATGTGACTGATCATGCGCTGATCATGTTTGCTATCATACACTGATCATGTGCCTCTGGAGGCAATAACAAAGAGCTGAGTAGGCACGAATCAACAGTCAGCAGGCAATAATCATGAACTCAGGTGTGAGGAATCATGCTGCTCAGCTGGCAATACTCAAGCAGCTGAGCAGGCAGGAATTACGCAGCACAGCTGACAATTGTCAAGCAGATGACAGGCAGGAATCGCAGCTCAGCTGGCAATTGTCAAGCAGATGAGCAGACGTAATCACGCAGCTCAGCAGGCCCAGATCACGTGACTGAGCATGCACTGTTCACGTGGCTGATCATACACTGCTCACGTAATTGATCATGCACTGATCACGCGGGTATCATGCACTGATCACGTGGCTGATCATACATCTGTTCACGGTTCTGACCATGCACTGGATCACGTGGCTGATCATACACTGCTCACGACTGATCATGCACTGATCACGCTGATCATACACTGACTCAGTTGGCTATCATGCACTTTACTTGGCTGATCATACACTGATCACGCGACTGATAATGCACTGATCATCTGGCTATCGTGCACCATACCATATCGCGGCACTGATCACGTGGTTGATCATACACTGATCACGAGACTGATCATGCACTAATCACGCCTATATCATGCACTGATCACATGACTGCTCATGCACTGATCACCCGGATGATCATACACTGATCATGCCTGATCATGCACTGATCACGGCTACTGCACTGCTCACGCGGCTGTTCATGCAATGATCACGAGCTACCATGTACTGTCACGAGTGATCATGCACTGATCACGTAATTGATCATGCACTGATCAGTGACTTATCATGCACTGTTAACGTGAGGATCATGCATGATCACGTGACTGATCATGCACTGATCACGTGGCTATCATGCACTACTCACGTGGCCGATCATGCAATGATCACGTAGCTACCATGTACCGGTCAGGCGACTGATCATGCACTCCATCAGGTGACGGATCATGCACTGATCACGTGGGTATCATGCACTGTTCACGTGGCCGATCATACACTGATCACCCGCCTGTCATGCACGATCACACAAATCATGAACTGATCACATAGCCACATGAACTGATCACCTGGCTGATCATGCACTGATCACGTGGCTGATCATGCACTGATACCGTGACTGAGCATGGACTGATCACATGACTATCATGTAGTGATCACGTGATTTAATGGCGCTGATCATGTGACTGATCATGCGCTGATCATGTTTGCTATCACACTGATCATGTGCCTCTGGAGGCAATAAAGAGCTGAGTAGGCACGAATCAAACAGTCAGCAGGCAATAATCATGGAACTCAGGTGTGAGGAATCATGCTGCTCAGCTGGCAATAATCAAGCAGCTGAGCAGGCAGGAATTACGCAGCACAGCTGGCACTGTCAAGCAGATGAGCAGACAGTAATCACGCAGCTCACATATGGGCCCTGATCACGTGACTGAGCAGGCACTGTCACGTGGCTGATCATACACTGATCACGTGATGATCATGCACTGATCACTTGTGATCATGCACTGATCACATGGCTGATCATACACTGTCACGTGGCTGATCATGCACTGATCACGTGGCTGATCATACAGCTCAGGTAACTGATCATGCACTGATCACGTGGCTATCACGGACTGATCATGGCTGAACATGCACTGTTCACGTGGCTGATCACACACCTGTCACGTGATATATCATGCACTGATCACGTGGCACTCATGAACTGATCACGGCTGATCATACACTGTTCACGTACTCATCATGCACTCATCACGTGGCTATCATGCACCGCTCACGTGGCTCATCATGGAATGATCACTGGCTACTATGCACTGATCACGTGACTGATCACATTGTGATCACGACTGATCATGCACTGATCATGACTGATCATGCACTGATCACGCATGATCATGCACTGATCATGGACTGATCATGTACTGATCACGGACTGATCATGCACTGATCACGTGGCTGATCATGCACTGATCACGTACATTGGCACTGATCATGTGCTGATCATGCACGACCGCTATTATGCACTGATCACGTGACTGATCATGCACTGATCACGACTGATCATGCACTGATCACGTGGCTGATCATGCACTGATCACGGACTGATCATGCACTGATCACGTGACTGATCATGCACTGATCACGTGCTGATCATGCACTGATCACGTGGCTATCATGCACTGATCACGTGGCTGATCATGCATGATCACGCAGCTCATGCACTGGTCATACGACTGATCATGCACTGATCACGTGACTGATCATGCACTGATCACGTGGCTATCATGCACTACTCACGTGGCTGATCATGCAATGATCACGTAGCTACCATGTACTGGTCACGTGACTGATCATACACCCATCAGGTGACTGACCATGCACTGATCACGTGGCTATCATGCACTGATCACGTGACTGATCATGCACTGATCACGTCCTATATCATGCACTGATCACATGATCGCATGCACTGATCACGGATGATCATACACTGATCATGCTGATCATGCACTGATCACGTGGCTGATCATGCACTGATACCGTGACTGAGCATGGACTGATCACATGACTATCATGTAGTGATCACGTGACTTAATGGCGCTGATCATGTGACTGATCATGCGCTGATCATGTTTGCTATCATACACTGATCATGCCTCTGGAGGCAATAAACAAAGAGCTGAGTAGGCACGAATCAAACAGTCAGCAGGCAATAATCATGGAACTCAGGTGTGAGGAATCATGCTGCAGCAAGCAATAATCAAGCAGCTGAGCAGGCAGGAATTACGCAGCACAGCTGGCAATTGTCAAGCAGATGACAGGCAGGAATCGTGCAGCTCAGCTGGCAATTGTCAAGCAGATGAGCAGACAGTAATCACGCAGCTCAGCAGGCCCAGATCACGTGACTGAGCATGCACTGTTCACGTGGCTGATCATACACTGATCACACGTGTGATCATGCACTGATCACGTGGCTATCATGCACTGATCACGTGGCTGATCATGCACTGTTCACGGTTGACCATGCACTGATCACGTGGCTGATGCATACATGCTCACGAACTGATCATGCACTGATCACGTGGCTGACTGTATACTGATCAGTTGGCTATCATGCACCTTTACGTGGCTGATCATGCACTGATCACGTGACTGATAATGCATGATCACTGGCTATCGCACTCATTAACTGGCTATCATGCACTGATCACGTGGCTGATCATACACTGATCACGTGACTGATCATGCACTGATCACGTCTATATCATGCACTGACTCACATGACTGCCCATGCACTGATCACCCGGATGATCATACACTGATCATGTATGCTGATCATGCACTGATCACGTGGCTATCATGCACTGCTCACGTGGCTGATCATGCAATGATCACGTAGCTACCATGTACTGGTCACGTGAGTGATCATGCACTGATCACGAATTGATCATGCACTGATCAGGTGACTTATCATGCACTGATCACGTGAGTGATCATGCACTGATCACGTGACTGATCATGCACTGATCACGTGGCTATCATGCACTGATCACGTGGCTGATCATGCAATGATCACGTAGCTACCATGTACTGGCACGTGGATCATGCACTGATCACGTAATTGATCATGCACTGATCATGTGGCTGATCATGCACTGATCACGTGGCTGATCATACACTGATCACGTGACTGATCATGCACTGATCACGACTGATCATGCACTGATCACGTGGCTATCATGCACTGATCACGTGGCTGGTCATACACTGATCACGTGCCTGATCATGCACTGATCACATGACTGATCATGCACTGATCACGACTGATCATGCACTGATCACGTGGCTATCATGCACTGATCACGTGGCTGATCATGCAATGATCACGTAGCTACCATGCACGTCAGTGACTGATCATACTGATCACGTGACTGATCATGCACTGATCACGTGGCTATCATGCACTACTCACGTGGCTGATCATGCAATGATCATGTAGCTACCATGTACTGTCACGTGACTGATCATACACTGATCACGTGACTGATCATGCACTGATCACGTGGCTATCATGCACTGATCACGTGGCTGATCATGCACTGATCACGCCTGATCATGCACTGATCACGTGACTGATCATGCACTGATCACATGGCTATCATGCACTGATCACGTGGCTGATCATGCACTGATCACGTGGCTGATCATGCACTGATACCGTGACTGAGCATGGACTGATCACATGACTATCATGTAGATCACGTGACTTAATGGCGCTGATCATGTGACTGATCATGCACTGATCATGTTTGCTATCATACACTGATCATGTGCCTCTGGAGGCAATAAACAAAGAGCTGAGTAGGCACGAATCAAACAGTCAGCATGCACATCATGGAACTCAGGTGGAGGAATCATGCTGCTCAGCTGGCAATAATCAAGCAGCTGAGCAGGCAGGAATCACGCAGCACAGCTGGCAATTGTCAAGCAGATGAGCAGACAGTAATCACGCAGCTCAGCAGGCCCTGATCACGTGACTGAGCATGCACTGTTCACGTGGCTGATCATACACTGATCACGTGATGATCATGCACTGATCACGTGGATATCATGCACTGATCACGTGGCTGATCATACACTGATCACGTGTCTGACCATGCACTGATCACGTGGCTGATCATACACTGCTCACGTAACTGATCATGCACTGATCACGTGGCTATCATGCACTGATCACGTGGCTGAACATGCACTGATCACGTGGCTGATCACACACCTGTCACGTGACATATCATGCACTGATCATGGCACTCATGCACTGATCACGTGGCTGATCATACTGCTCACGTGAACTGATCATGCACTGATCACGTGGCTATCATGCACTGCTCACGTGGCTGTCATGAAATGATCACGTAGCTACATATACTGGTCACGTGACTGATCATGCACTGATCACGTCTATATCATGCACTGATCACGTGACTGATCATGCACTGATCACGTGGATGATCATGCACTGATCACGTGACTGATCATGCACTGATCACGTGGCTGATCATGCACTGATCACGTGACTGATCATGCACTGATCACGTGACTGATCATGCACTGATCACGTGACTTCATGCACTGATCATGGACTGATCATGCACTGATCACGTGGCTATCATGCACTGATCACGTACTGATCATGCACTGATCACGTGGCTGATCATGCACTGATCACGTGACTATCATGCACTGATCACGTGGCATCATGCACTGATCACGTGGCTGATCATACACTGATCACGAACTGATCATGCACTGATCACGTGGCTATCATGCACTGATCACGTGGCTGATCATGCAATGATCACGTAGCTATCATGCACTGATCACGTGACTGATCATGCACTGATCACGTAACTGATCATGCACTGATCACGTGGCTGATCATGCACTGATCACGTGACTGATCATGCACTGATCAATGGATCATTGCACTGATCACGTGACTGATCATGCACTGATCACGTGGCTGATCATGCACTGATCACGTGGCTATCATGCACTGATCACGTGGCTGATCATGCACTGATCACGTGGCTACATGCACTGATCACGTGACTGATCATGCACTGATCACGTGACTGATCATGCACTGATCACGTGGCTGATCATGCACTGATCACGTGACTGATCATGCACTGATCAATGGACTGATGCACTGATCACGTGACTGATCATGCACTGATCACGTGGCTGATCATGCACTGATCACGTGGCTGATCATGCACTGATCACGTGGCTGATCATGCATGATCACGCAGCTATCATGTACTGGTCACATGACTGATCATGCACTGATCACGTGACTGATCATGCAGTGATCACGTGGCTATCATGCACTACTCACGTGGCTGATCATGCAATGATCATGTAGCTACCATGTACAGGTCACGTGAATGATCATACACCCATCAGGTGACTGATCATGCACTGATCACGTGGCTATCATGCACTGATCACGTGACTGATCATGCACTGATCACGCTATATCATGCACTGATCACATGACTGCCCATGCACTGATCACGTGGATGATCATACACTAATCATGTGACAGATCATGCACTGATCACGTGGCTGATCATGCACTGATACCGTGACTGAGCATGGACTGATCACATGACTATCATGTAGTGATCACGTGACTTAATGGCGCTGATCATGTGACTGATCATGCGCTGATCATGTTTGCTATCATACACTGATCATGTGCCTCTGGAGGCAATAAACAAAGAGCTGAGTAGGCACGAATCAAACAGTCAGCAGGCAATAATCATGGAACTCAGGTGTGAGGAATCATGCTGCTCAGCTGGCAATAATCAAGCAGCTGAGCAGGCAGGAATTACGCAGCACAGCTGGCAATTGTCAAGCAGATGACAGGCAGGAATCGTGCAGCTCAGCTGGCAATTGTCAAGCAGATGAGCAGACAGTAATCACGCAGCTCAGCAGGCCCTGATCACGTGACTGAGCATGCACTGTTCACGTGGCTGATCATACACTGATCACGTGACTGATCATGCACTGATCACGTGGCTATCATGCACTGATCACGTGGCTGATCATACACTGTTCACGTGTCTGACCATGCACTGATCACGTGGCTGATCATACACTGCTCACGTAACTGATCATGCACTGATCACGTGGCTGATCATGCACTGATCACGTGGCTGATCATGCACTGATCACGTGGCTGATCATGCACTGATCACGTGACTGATCATGCACTGATCATCGGCTATCATGCACTGATTCACTGGCTATCATGCACTGATCACGTGGCTGATCATGCACTGATCACGTGACTGATCATGCACTGATCACGCTATATCATGCACTGATCACATGACTGATCATGCACTGATCACGGATGATCATGCACTGATCATGTGACTGATCATGCACTGATCACGTGGCTATCATGCACTGATCACGTGGCTGATCATGCACTGATCACGTGAGCTACCATGCACTGATCACGTGACTGATCATGCACTGATCACGTAATTGATCATGCACTGATCACGTGACTTATCATGCACTGATCACGTGATGATCATGCACTGATCACGTGACTGATCATGCACTGATCACGTGGCTATCATGCACTACTCAATGGCTGATCATGCAATGATCATGTAGCTACCATGTACTGGTCACGTGACTGATCATACACCCATCAGGTGACTGATCATGCACTGATCACGCACATCATGCACTGATCACGTGGCTGATCATGCACTGATCACCTGCTGATCATGCACTGATCACGTGACTGATCATGCACTGATCACGTGGCTGATCATGCACTGATCACGTGGCTGATCATGCACTGATCACGTGGCTGATCATGCACTGATACCGTGACTGAGCATGGACTGATCACATGACTATCATGTAGTGATCACGTGACTTAATGGCGCTGATCATGTGACTGATCATGCGCTGATCATGTTTGCTATCATACACTGATCATGTGCCTCTGGAGGCAATAAACAAAGAGCTGAGTAGGCACGAATCAAACAGTCAGCAGGCAATAATCATGGAACTCAGCTGTGAGGAATCATGCTGCTCAGCTGGCAATAATCAAGCAGCTGAGCAGGCAGGAATTACGCAGCACAGCTGGCAATTGTCAAGCAGATGACAGGCAGGAATCGTGCAGCTCAGCTGGCAATTGTCAAGCAGATGAGCAGACAGTAATCACGCAGCTCAGCAGGCCCTGATCACGTGACTGAGCATGCACTGTTCACGTGGCTGATCATACACTGATCACGTGACTGATCATGCACTGATCACGTGCATCATGCACTGATCACGTGGCTGATCATACACTGTTCACGTGTCTGACCATGCACTGATCACGTGGCTGATCATGCACTGCTCACGTAACTGATCATGCACTGATCACGTGGCTGATCATGCACTGATCACGTGGCTATCATGCACTGTTCACGTGGCTGATCATGCACTGATCACGTGACTGATCATGCACTGATCACTGGCTATCATGCACTGATTCACTGGCTATCATGCACTGATCACGTGGCTGATCATACACTGATCATGACTGATCATGCACTGATCACGTCTATATCATGCACTGATGGTGACATGCACTGATCACGTGGATGATCATACACTGATCACGTGACTGATCATGCACTGATCACGTGGCTATCATGCACTGATCACGTGGCTGATCATGCACTGATCACGAGCTATATGTACTGGTCACGTGACTGATCATGCACTGATCACGTAATTGATCATGCACTGATCACGTGACTGATCATGCACTGATCACGTGACTGATCATGCACTGATCACGTGACTGATCATGCACTGATCACGTGGCTATCATGCACTGCTCACGTGGCTGATCATGGCAATGATCACGTAGCTACCATGTACTGGTCACGTGACTGATCATGCACTGATCACGAATTGATCATGCACTGATCACGTGGCTGATCATGCACTGATCACGTGGCTGATCATGCACTGATCACGTGACTGATCATGCACTGATCACGTGACTGATCATGCACTGATCACGTGGCTATCATGCACTGATCACGTGGCTGATCATGCACTGATCACGTGCCTGATCATGCACTGATCACGTGACTGATCATGCACTGATCACGTGACTGATCATGCACTGATCACGTGGCTATCATGCACTGATCACGTGGCTGATCATGCACTGATCACGTAGCTACCATGTACTGTCACATGACTGATCATGCACTGATCACGTGACTGATCATGCACTGATCACGTGGCTATCATGCACTACTCACGTGGCTGATCATGCAATGATCATGTAGCTACCATGTACTGGTCACGTGACTGATCATACACCCATCAGGTGACTGATCATGCACTGATCACGTGGCTATCATGCACTGATCACGTGGCTGATCATGCACTGATCACCTGCCTGATCATGCACTGATCACGGGACTGATCATGCACTGATCACATGGCTATCATGCACTGATCACGTGGCTGATCATGCACTGATCACGTGGCTGATCATGCACTGATACCGTGACTGAGCATGGACTGATCACATGACTATCATGTAGTGATCACGTGACTTAATGGCGCTGATCATGTGACTGATCATGCACTGATCATGTTTGCTATCATACACTGATCATGTGCCTCTGGAGGCAATAAACAAAGAGCTGAGTAGGCACGAATCAAACAGTCAGCAGGCAATAATCATGGAACTCAGTGAGGAATCATGCTGCTCAGCTGGCAATAATCAAGCAGCTGAGCAGGCAGGAATTGCAGCACAGCTGGCAATTGCAAGCAGATGAGCAGACAATCACGCAGCTCAGCAGGCCCTGATCACGTGACTGAGCATGCACTGTTCACGTGGCTGATCATACACTGATCACGTGATGATCATGCACTGATCACTTGGATATCATGCACTGATCACGTGGCTGATCATACACTGTTCACGTGTCTGACCATGCACTGATCACGTGGCTGATCATACACTGCTCACGTAACTGATCATGCACTGATCACGTGGCTATCATGCACTGATCACGTGGCTGAATCATGCACTGATCACGTGGCTGATCACACACCTGTCACGTGACATATCATGCACTGATCACGTGGCACTCATGCACTGATCACGTGGCTGATCATACTCTCACGTGAATCTGATCATGCACACATCACGTGGCTATCATGCACTGCCCATGTGTCATGGAATGATCACGTAGCTACCATATACTGATCACGTGACTGATCATGCATGAGACGTAATGATCATGCACTGATCACGATGACTTACATCATGACTGATCATAACTGATCACGCATGACTCACGTAACTGATCACGGTTATCAGCACGATCAGTGATCATGCACTGATCATGGACTCAGCATGCACTGATCACGTGGCTATCATGCACTGATCACGGATGGCGACATCATGTGACGTGGCTGATCGCACTGACTGGCTTCATCATGCAGTGATCAGCGGACTGATCATGCACTGATCACGGGACTGTCATGCACTGATCACGTGGCTGATCAGGAACTGATCACCTGACGCATGATCACGCATGATCATCATCAGATCATGCAGTGCCGACAGCACTGATCACGTGACTGATCATGCACTGATCACACTGTGCCGTCAGTGACGGCTGATCATGCACTGATATATCGCATCATATGCATCATTGGTGCACGGAGCTGGGAGGCATTCCATCTGGACAAAGGTCATGAGGAAGGAGGCCATGCACTCAAATGCGGGATCGAGCCTGAGTCACCCGGATATCTGCACTTCAAAAACAGAGTCTGCCAACAATACTTGTGCCTGACCTCTGATTCACTGAAGGTCTCACCACCATCTCACTCTCTCTGTCAAAGAGTTAACTTACAGCTCCAATTCATAAAGTTCCTTGTCATTCTTCCATTTGTCTCCAGCTGAGTTCCATCTGAGCATGAACCCACCACGCTACTAATTGCGGCCTGGCCAGACCTGATGAAGGTGAAGCCCAGGGTGAGGCACTAATCATTCGAGAGGGCGCCTGAGGCCTATGTATGGTGCAAACTTGTCTTGAAGCTTGATTGGTCTGATCCCACCGAATTTCACTGAGCTCTTCATATCATTATTCTTGAGACATCCTGATTAGCATATAAATATCACGAGCTATCTCCTGAATACCCTGATCAGTTGGCGCTGGTCCCCGCATCAGGTGGCACTGATCAGTGACCTCAGGAGGCAATACTCAAAGAGCTGAGCAGACACGAATCACAAATCAGCAGGCAATAATCATGGAGCTCAGCAGTGAGGAATCATGCTGCTCAGCTGGCACAAGCACTGACAGGCAGGAATTCACGCAGCTCAGCTGGCAATTGTCAAGCAGATGAGGCAGGAATCACGTGCAGCTCAGCTGGCAATTGTCATGCAGATGAGCAGGCAGGAATCACGCAGCTCAGCAGGCCCTGATCACGTGACTGAGGCACTGATCACGTGGCTGATCAATCCTGATCACGTGACTGATCATGCACTGATCACGCTGATCATGCACTGATCATGACTGATCATGCACTGACGTGGCTGATCATGCACTGATCACGTGGCTCATGCACTGATCACGGTTATCAGCAGCACTGATCAGTGACTGATCATGCACTGATCATGGGACTGTGCATGCACTGATCACGTGGCTATCATGCACTGATCACGTATTATCATGCACTGATCACGTGGCTGATCATGCACTGATCACGTGGCTATCATGCACTGATCACGGCTACTGCGCACTGATCACGTGCTGACATGCAATGATGGCAGCTACATGCACTGATCACGTGACTGATCATGCACTGATCACGTAATTGATCACTGCATCATCACGGCTGATCATGCACTGATCACGTGGCTGATCATGCACTGATCACGTGGCTATCATGCACTGATCACGGATGATCATGCACTGATCACGCTGATCATGCACTGACACGTACATCATGCACTGATCATGGCTGATCATGCACTGATCACGAGGTCATGCATGTGACTATCACGTGACTGATCATGCACTGATCACGCACTGATCATGCACTGATCACGTGGCTATCATGCACTGATCACGTTTGATCATGCACTGATCACGGGCTGATTACATGATCACGGACTGATCATGCACTGATCACGTGATGATCATGCACTGATCACGTGACTGATCATGCACTGAACGTGGCTATCATGCACTGATCACGTGACTGATCATGCACTGATCACGTGACTGATCATGCACTGATCACGTGGCTATCATGCACTGATCACGTGGCTATCGCACTGAACTGGTTGATCACACTGATCACGTGACTGACATGCACTGACTAATACCTATCATGCACTGATCACATGACTGATCATGCACTGATCACGCGGATGATCATGCATTGATCATGTGACAGATCATGCACTGATCACGTACATCATGCACTGATCACGTAATAGCCATGCTCGCGCTGGAATCATGCAATGATCAATGAGCAACCATGTACTGGTCACGTGACTGATCATGCACTGATCACGGAATTGATCCTGCACTGATCACCTGGCTCATCATGCACTGATCACGCGGACTGATCTCATGACTGATCACTTGACTGATCATGCACTGATCACGTGGCTATCATGCACTGATCACGGGCTGATCATACACTGATCACGTTCCTTGCCATGCACTGATCACGGGCTGATCACGCATTGACACGTGACAGCATGCACCGATCACGTGGCTATCATGCACTGATCACGCGCTATCATGCATGATCACGGACTGATCGTGCACTGATCACGTGGTATCATACTGATCAAGGCTGATCATGTACCGATCACGTGGCTGATCATGCACTGATCACGTGACTGATCATGCACCGATCACGTGACTGATCATGCACTGATCACGTGGCTATCATGCACTGATCACGTAGCTCATCGCACTGATCACGTTCGGATCATGCACTGATCACGGCTGATTACATGTCACGAACTGATCATGCACTGATCACGTGGTGATCATGCACTGACACATGGCTGATCATACACTGATCACGTGACTGACTGCACACATCACGTGGCCATCATACTTTCACGTGGCTGATCATGTCTTCACGAGTCAAGCACATATCGGCCATGGACTGATCATGCACTGATCACGGCTGATCATGCACCGATCACGTGACTGATCATGCACTGATCACGTGACTGATCATGCACTGATCACGAATGATCATGCACTGATCACGTGACTGATCATGCACTGATCACGTGGCTGATCATACACTGATCACGTGACTGATCATGCACTGATCACGTGATTATCATGCACTGATCTACGTGGCTACATGCACTGATCACGTGGCTATCATACTGATCACGTGACTGATCATGCACTGATCACGTGACTGATCATGCACTGATCACATGGCTATCATGCACTGACTACGCTGACCATGAAATGACGCGAAGCACCATGTACACATGGACTGATCATGCACTGATCACGAACTGATCATGCACTGATCACGTGGCTATCATGCACTGTCACGTGGCTGATCATGCAATGATCACGCGAGCAATCATGTACACTGTCACGTGACTGATCATGCAATGATCACGAATGATCATGCACTGATCACGTGACTGATCATGCACTGATCATGTAGTGATCGCACTGATCACGTGGCTGATCATGCACTGATCACGTGGCTGATCGCACTGATCACGTGGCTAGCATGCACTGATCACGTGGCTATCATGCACTGATCACGTGGCTGATCACGCACTGATCACGCTGATCATGCACTGATCATGTACATTGCACTGATCACGTGGGCTATCATGCACTGATCACGGCTGACAGGCAGAATCACGCAGCCATCATGTACATCACGTGATGATCATGCACTGATCACGAATGATCGCACTGCTCACGTGATCAAGCACTGATCACGTGGCTATCATGCACAGTTCACGTGGCTGATCATGCAATGACTGCAGGTTCATGCTGATCACGTGATTGATCATGCAATGATCACGTGGCTCATCATGCACTGATCACGTGACTAAGTGCACTGATCACGTGGCTGATCACATACCTGACACGTGGTTGATCATGCACTGATCACGTGACTGATCATGCACTGATCACGGGCTGTCATGCACTGATCACGTGGCTGATCATACACTGATCACGGGACTGATCATGCAGATCACGTGCTGATCATGCACTGATCACGTGGCTATCATGCACTGATCACGTGAATATCATGTGATGGTCACGGCTGATCATGCACTGATCACGTGACTGATCATGCACTGTTCACGTGGCTATCATGCACTGATCACGTGACTGATCATGCACCGATCACGTGGCTGATCATGCACTGATCACGTGGCTGATCATACACTGCCCACGAGCTGATCATGCACTGATCAACGGGTTCACGGCACTCATGCAGCTGATCATGCAATATCACGTATTACCATGTATGTCACATGGACTGATCATGCACAGATCACGTGATTGATCATGCACCGATCACGTGACTGATCATGTACTGATCATGATTGATCATGCACTGATCACGTGGCTATCATGCAATGATCACGCAGCTGATCATGCACTGATCACACATAGCTACTATATCAATCACGTGACTGATCATGCACTGATCACGGAATTGATCATGCACTGATCAGGTACTGATCATACACTGATCACGTGGCTGACCGCGCATCACGTGGCTGATCATGCACTGATCACGTACATCATGCACTGATCACGTGGCACTCATGCACTGATCACGTGCTGGTCATGTACAGATCACGATTGAACGCGAACTGATCACGTGGCTATCATGCACTTCTACCTGGCTGATCATGCACTGATCACGTGGCTGTATATGCACATTGACCGATCATGCACTGATCACGAATGATCATGCACTGATCACGGACTGATCATGCACTGACACGACTCATGCACTGATCACGTGGCTTATCATGCACACACGTGGCTGATCATGCACTGATCACGTGCCTCATGCATGATTACGTGACTGATCATGCACTGATCACATGGAATCATGCACTGATCACGTGGATCTATCATGCACTGATCACGTGGCTGATCATACACTGATCACGTGACTGATCATGCACTGATCACGTGCTATCATGCACTGATCACGAGGCTGATCATACACTGATCACGGGATGATCATGCACTGATCACGCAGCTGATCACACTGATCATGGACTGATCATGTACTGATCACGTGGCTGATCATGCACTGATCATGGCTGGTCATGCACTGATCATGTATGGTCATGCACTGATCACGAGCTATCATGTATCACATGACTGATCATGCACTGATCATGTGATTGATCATGCACTGATCATGTGGCTGATCATGCACTGATCACGTACATCATGCATGACACGGGCTGATCATGCAATGATCACGTAGCTATCATGTACTGATCACGTGACTGATCATGCACTGATCACGTGGCTGATCATGCACTGATCACGTGGATCTGATCATGCACTGATCACGGACTGATCATGCACTGACTACGTGGCATCATGCACTGATCACGTGGTTGATCATGCAATGATCACGTGCTATCATGCACTGATCACGTGGCTGATCATGCACTGATCACGTGACTGATCATGCACTGATCATGTGGCTGATCATGCACTGATCACTTGACTGATCATACACTGATCACGTGATTGATCATGCAATGATCATGGGGCTATCATGCACTGATCACATGACTGATCATACACTGATCAGGTGGCTGATCATACACTCATCACGTGATGATCATGGACTGATCACGTATGATCATGCACTGATCACGTGGCTATCATGCACTATCACGTGGCTGATCAGGCAATGATTATGCAGCTACCATGTACTGGCACGTGACCGATCATACACCCATCAGGTGATGATCATGCACTGATCACGTGGCCGATCATGCACTGATCATGACTGGTCATACACTGATCACCTGGCTGGTCATGCACAGATCACGTGATTGATCATGAACTGATCACGAGTATCATGCACTGATCACCTGGCTGATCATGCACTGATCACGGCTGATCATGCACTGATCACGGCTATCATGCACTGATCACGTGGCTGATCATGCACTGATACCATGACTGAGCATGGACTGATCACACGACTATCATGTACTGATCACGTGACTTAATGGCGCTGATCATGTGACTGATCATGCGCTGATCATGTTTGCTATCATACACTGATCATGTGCCTCTGGAGGCAATAAACAAAGAGCTGAGTAGGCACGAATCAAACAGTCAGCAGGCAATAATCATGGAACTCAGCTGTGAGGAATCATGCTGCTCAGCCGGCAATAATCAAGCAGCTGAGCAGGCAGGAATTATGCAGCACAGCTGGCAATTGTCAAGCAGATGACAGGCAGGAATCGTGGCTCAGATGGCACTTGTCAAGCAGATGAGCAGACGGTAATCACGCTGCTCAGCAGGCCCTGATCACGTGACTGAGCATGCACTGATCACGTGGCTGATCATACACTCATCACGGATTGATCATGCACTGATCACTTGGATACTGCACTGATCACGTGCTGATCATACACTGATTCACGGACTGATCATGCACTGATCACGTGGCTGATCATGCTGATCACTTGGCTACTATCACGGACTGATCATGCAATCGGCGATGCAATTGATCATGCACTGATCACGTGGCTGATCATGCACCGATCACGTGGCTGATCATGCACTGATCACGTGTTATCATGCACTGATCACGGCTGATCATGTACTGATCACGTGCTGATCATGACTGATCACGTGACTGATCATGCAATGATTCAACTGATCATGCACTGATCATGGCTGATCATACCGATCACGTACATCATGCACTGATCACGGGCTGATCATGCACTGATCACGCAGCTATCATGCACTGATCACGGACTGATCATGCACTGATCATGCACTGATCATGCACTGATCACGTGGCTGATCATACACTGATCACGTGACTGATCATGCACTGATCACGTGGCTATCATGCACTGATCACATGGTCATCATACACTGACTACGATACCATGTACTGGGCTGACTGATCATGCACTGATCACGAATTGATCATGCACTGATCACGTGGCTGATCATGCACTGATCACGTGACTGATCATGCACTGATCACGTGATTGATCATGCACTGATCACGCACATGCACTGATCCATGGCTGATCATACACTGATCACATGACTGTCATGCACTGATCACGTGACTGATCATGCACTGATCACGTGACTGATCATGCACTGATCACGCTATCATGCACTGATCACGGCTGATCATGCAATGATCACGTAGCTACCATGTACTGCACGTGATGATCATGCACCGATCACGTGATGATCATGCACTGATCACGGCTATCATGCACTGATCACGACTGATCACACTGATCACGTGCCTGGTCATGCACACATCACGTGACTAATCATGAACTGATCACGGAGCTATCATTCACTGATCACCTGGCTGATCATGCACTGATCACGTGGCTGATCATGCAATGATCACGCATATCATGCACTGACTACGCGGCTGATCATGCACTGATACCATGACTGAGCATGGATGATCACATGACCATCATGTAGTGATCATGACTTAATGGCGCTGACCATGTGACTGATCATGCCTGATCATGTTTGCATCATACATGATCATGTTCTGGAGGCAATAAACAAAGAGCTGAGTAGGCACTATCAAACAGTCAGCAGGCACAATCATGGAACTCAGCTGAGAATCATGCTGCTCAGCTGGCACAATCAAGCAGCTGAGCAGGCAGGAATTACACAGCACAGCTGGCAATTGTCAAGCAGATGATAGGCAGGAATCATGCAGCTCAGCTGGCAATTGTCAAGCAGATGAGCAGACAGTAATCACGCAGCCCAGCAGGCCCTGATCACGTGACTGAGCATGCACTGTTCACGTGGCTGATCATACACTGATCACGTGATTGATCATGCACTGATCACTTGGATATCATGCACTGATCACGTGGCTGATCATGCACTGATCACGTGGTTGATCATGCACTGATCACGTGGCTGATCATGCAGTGATCACGAGCAACCATGTACTGGTCACGGGACTGATCATGCACTGATCACGTAATTGAACCTGCACTGATCACGTGGCTCATCATGCACTGATCACGTGGTCACACTGATCACATGGCTACATGCACTGATCATATATCACTGATCATGCACTGATCACGCGACTGATCATGCACTGACACGCGGCTATCATGCAATGATCACTGTACTGATCATAATGACCAGATGTATGCACCGTCACGGGCTGATCATATGTACTGGTCACGCGACTGATCATGCGCTGATCACCGCATGACCATGCACTGATCATGTGGCTGATCATACACTGATCACCTGACTGGCCGCGCATGATCACGGATTCGCTGATCACGAACTGATCATGGCTGATCATGCACTGATCACGTTGATCATGCACTGATCACAGTGATCATGCACTGATCACGTAATCCTGCACTGATCACGTGGCTGATCATGCACCGATACCGTGACTGAGTACGGACTGATCACATGACTATCATGTAGTGATCACGTGACTTAATGCACTGACCATGTGACTGATCATGCGCTGAGCATGTTTGTTATCATACACTGATCATGTGCCTGGAGGCAATAACAAGAGCTGAGTAGGCATGAATCAAACAGCAGCAGGCATAATCATGGAATCAGCTGTGAGGAATCATGCTGCCCAGCTGGTACTAATCAAGCATGAGCAGGCAGGAATTACACAGCACAGCTGGCATCAAGCAGATGACAGGCAGGAATCATGCAGCTCAGCTGGCAATTGTCAAGCAGATGAGCAGACAGTAATCACGCGCTGAGCATGCCTGATCACGTGACTGAGCATGCACTGATCACGTGGCTGATCACACTGATCACGGGACTGATCATGCACTGATCACTTGGATATCATGCACTGATCACGTGGCTGATCATACACTGTTCACGTGTTGACCATACTGATCACGTGGCTGATCATACACTGCTCACGTGACTGATCATGCACTGATCACGCGGCTGATCATGCACTGATCACGTGGTTATCATGCACTGGTCACGTGATGATCATGCACTGATCACGTGACTGATCATAACTGATCATGGATGATCATACATGATCACGTGGCTATCATGCACTGATCACGGCTGATCATACACTAATCATGGATTGATCATACACTGATCATGTGGCTATCATGCACTGATCACGTGGCTGATCAGGCAATGATCACGCAACTACCATGCACTGGATACATGACTGATCATGCACTGATCACGTGACTGATCATGCACGGATTACGGGCTATCATGCACTTATCACGTGGCTGATCATGCACTGATCACGTGGCAGACCATGTACTGATCATGACTGATCATGCACTGATCACGTGGCTACTCATGCACTGATCTGACTGATCATGCACTGATCACGGCTGATCATGCAATGATCACGTACATCATGCACCGATCACGTGGCTGATCATGCACTGATACCGTGATGATATGTACTGATCACATGACTGATCATGCAGTGATCATGACATTTAATGTGCTGATCATGTACTGATCACGTGGCTATCATGCACTGATCACGTGCCTCTGGAGGCAATAAACAAAGAGCTGAGTATACGAATCAAACAGTCAGCAGGCAATTATCATGTAACTCAGCTGAGGAATCATGCCGCTCAGCTGGCACAATCAAGCAGCTGAGCAGTAAATTACGAGCACAGCTGGCAATTGTCAAGCAGATGAGCAGACAGTAATCACGCAGCCTAGGCCCTGATCACGTGACTGAGCATGCACTGTTCACGTGGCTGATCATACACTGATCACTTGATTGACCATGCACTGATCACTGGATATCATGCACTGATCACGTAGCATCATACACTGATCGTGTCTCATCATGCACTGATCACGTGGCTGATCATACACTGTTCACGTAACTGATCACATGCAATGATTGATGACATTGCTGCACTGATCACGTGGTGATCATGCACTGATCACGTGGTTGATCGCATGCCTGATCATGGGCTGATCATGCACTGATCAATCACGGCGCACTGATCACGTATTCACAGCAATGATCATGAGCTACTATATGGTCGTCACGCGACTCATCACGCACTGATCATGCACTGATCACGTGACTGATCATGCACTGATCACGTGGCTATCATGCACTGTCACGGCTGATCATGCACTGATCACGTGAGTGATCATGCACTGATCATGTGACTCATCATGCACTGATCACGAATTGATCATGCACTGATCACGTGGTTCATCAAGCACTGATCACGTAATGATCTCACTGATCACGTGACTGATCATGCACTGATCACGGCATCATGCACTGATCATGGCTATCATGCACTGACTGTGTATTGACAGGCAATGATCACGTAGCTAGCAGGTACTGATCACTGACTGATCATGCACATGATCACGAATTGATACGCACTGATCACGCGACTGATCATGCACTGATCACGGCTGATGCACTGATCATGCGGCTGATCATGCACCGATCACGGGATGATCACACTGATCACGCGACTGATCATGCACTGATCACGTGGCTATCATGCACTGATCACGTGGCTGATCATGCACTGATCACGAATGGACGCATGCAGTGACACGACTGATCATGCACTGATCACGGACTGATCATGCACTGATCACGTACATCATGCACTGATCACGGCTACCATGCACTGATCACGCGGTTGACCACACACGTCACATGACTGATCATGCACTGATCACGCGGCTGACATACCACCGCTCACGGACTGATCATGCACTGATCGTGGCTATCATGTATTGATCACGTGACTGATCATGCACTGATCATGGATGATCATGCACTGATCACTACGCGGCATACTGAACACGTGGCTGATCAGGCACTAATCACGTGGCTGATCATGCACTGATCACGTGACTGATCATGCACTGATCACGCCTATATCATGCACTGATCATGTGATCAACCATGCACAGACACGGCTGATCATGCACTGATCATGTGACTGATCATGCACTGATCACGTGGCTATCATGCACTGATCATGGCTGATCATGCACTGATCATCGAATTGACTGGTGCACTGACACGTGACTGATCATGCACTGATCACGTGGCTATCATGCACTGATCACGTGGCTGATCATGCACTGATCACGTAGGCTACATACACTGGTCACGTGACTGATCATGCAATGATCATGGAATGATCATGCACTGATTACGTGGCTGATCATGCACTGATCACGTGACTGATCATGCATTGATCAATGGCCGATCATGCACTGATCACGTGGCTGATCATGCACTGATCACGTGGCTGATCATGCACTGATCATGTGGCTACATACACTGATCATGTGGCTGATCATGCACTGATCACCTGACTGATCATGCATTGATCATGCAATTGATCATGCACTGATCATGTGGCCATCACGCACTGATCATCACTGATCATGCACTGATCACGTAGCTGACCATGCACTGATCAAGTGGCTAATCATGCACTGATCACGCGTGATCATGCACTGATCACGAACTGATCATGCACCGATCACGTGGCTATCATACACTGATCACGTGGCTGATCATGCACTGATCACGCTGATCACACACTGATCACGTGGCTGATCATGCAATGACTACGTGGCATCATGCACTGATCACGTGACCGTCATGCAATGATCACGTGGCTACTATATACTCATCACGTGACTCATCATGCACTGATCACGTGGCTGATCATGCACTGATCACGTGACTGATCATGCACTGATCACGTGGCTATCATGCACTGATCACGTGGCTGATCATGCAATGATCACGTAGCTCATGTACTCACGTGACTGATCATGCACCGATCACGAATTGATCATGCACTGATCACGTGGCTATCATGCACTGATCACGTGACTGATCACACATGATCACGTGACTGATCATGCACTGATCACGTGGCTATCATGCATTGATCACGTGGCTATCATGCACTGATCACGTGACTGATCATGCAATGATCACGTAGCTATCATGCACCGATCACGTGATTGATCATGCACTGATCACGTGACTGATCATGCACTGATCACGTGGCCGATCATACACTGATCACGTGACTGATCATACACTGATCACGTGACTGATCATGCACTGATCACGTGGCTATCATGCACTGATCACGTGGCTATCATGCACTGATCACGTGGTTGATCATACTGCTCACGTGACTGATCATGCACACATCACGTGGCTATCATGCACTGCTCACGTGGCTGGTCATGGACTGATCACGTAGCTACCATATACTGGTCATGGGATTGATCATGCATAGATCACGTGAATGATCGTGCACTGATCATATGACTGATCATGTACTGATCATGTGCCTGATCATGCACCGATCACGTGGCTATCATGCACTGATCACGTGGCTGATCATGCAATGATCACGCGCAAACCATACACTGATCACATGACTGATCATGCACTGATCATGTAATGATCATGCACTGATCACGTGACTCATCATGCACTGATCACGTGGCTGACCACACTGATCACGTGACTGATCATGCACTGATCACGTGGCATCATGCACTGATCACGTGGCTGATCATGCACTGATCACGTGGCTATCATGCACTGATCACGCGGCTGATCATGCACTGATCACGCGATTGATCATGCACTGATCACGTGGCTATCATGCACTGATCACGTGGCTATCATGCACTGATCACGTGGCTGATCATGCACTGATCACGTAGCTCTCATGCACTGATCACGTGACTGATCATACACTGACCACGTAATGATCATGCACTGCTCACGTGGCTGATCAAGCACTGATCACGCGGCTACCATGCACCGCTCACGTGACTGATCATGCACTGATCACGAGCTATCATGTACTGATCATGTGACTGATCATGCACTGATCATGTGGCTGATCAGGCACTGCTCACGTGATTGATCATGCACTGATCACGTGGCTATCACGCACCGATCACGTGGCTGATCATGCACTGATCACGTGCTACCATGTACTGGTTACGTGACTGATCATGCACTGATCACGGACTGATCATGCACTGATCACGTGGCTGATCATGCACTGATCACGTGACTGATCATGCACTGATCACGTGACTGATCATGCACTGATCACGTGGCTATCATGCACTGATCACGTGGCTGGTCATGCACTGATCACGTGCCTGATCGTGCACTGATCACATGACCGATCATGCACTGATCACGCGACTGATCATGCACTGATCACGTGGTTATCATGCACTGATCACGTGGCTGATCATGCAATGATCACGCAGCTACCATGTACTGTCACGTGACTGATCATGCACCGATCACGTGACTGATCATGCACTGATCACGTGGCTATCATGCACTGATCACGTGGCTGATCATGCACTGATCACGTGGCTATCATGCACTGATCACGTGGCGATCATGCACTGATCACGTGGCTGATCATGCACCGACACCGTGACTGATCATGGACCGATCACATGACTATCATGCAGTGATCACGTGACTTAATGGCACTGATCATGTGACTGATCATGCGCTGAGCATGTTTGCTATCATACACTGATCATGTGCCTCTGGAGGCAATAAACAAAGAGCTGAGTAGGCAGGAATCAAACAGTCAGCAGGCCATAATCATGGAACTCAACTGTGAGGAATCATGCTGCTCAGCTGGCAATAATCAAGCAGTTGAGCAGGCAGGAATTATGCAGCACAGCTGGCAATTGTCAAGCAGATGACAGGCAGGAATCATGCAGCTCAGCTGGCAATTGTCAAGCAGATGAGCAGACAGTAATCACGAAGCTCAGCAGGCCCTGATTACGTGACTGAGCATGCACTGTTCACGTGGCTGATCATACACCGATCACGTGATTGATCATGCACTGATCACTTGGATATCATGCACTGATCACGTGGCTGATCATGCACTGTTCACGTGTCTGACCATGCACTGATCACGTGGCTGATCATGCACTGATCGTGTACTGATCATGCACTGATCACGCAACTGATCATGCACTGATCACGTGGCTGATCATGCACTGATCACGTGGCTGATCATGCACTGATCATGGCACTGATCATGCACTGACTACGTGACTGATCATGCACTGATCACGTGAATATCATGCACTGTTCACGTGACTGACCATGCACTGATCACGTGATTGATCATGCACTGATCACGTGGCTATCATGCACTGATTACTTGGCTGATCATACACTGATCACGCAGCTACCATGCACTGGTCATATGACTGATCATGCACTGAATACGTAACTGATCATGCACTGATCACGCGGCTATCATGCACTGATCACGCGGCTGATCATGCACTGATCACGTGCCTGATCATGCATTGATCACGTGACTGATCATGCACTGATCACGTGGCTATCATGCACTGATCACGTGGCTGATCATGCACTGATCACGTATCAACCATGTACCGGTCACGTGACTGATCATGCACCGATCATTTAATTGATCATGCACTGATCACGTGGCTGATCATGCACTGATCACGTGGCTTATCACACATGATCACGTGACTGATCATGCACTGATCACGTGACTGATCATGCACTGATCACGTGGCTATCATGCACTGATCACGTGGCTGATCATGCAATGATCACGTAGCTATCATGTACTGGTCACGTGACTGATCATGCACTGATCACGAATTGATAATGCACTGATCACGTGGCTATCATGCACTGATCACGCGGCTGATCATGCACCGATCACGTGACTGATCATGCACTGATCACGTGACTGATCATGCACTGATCACGTAGCTGATCATGCACTGATCACGTGGCTATCATGCACTGATCACGTGGCTGATCATGCACTGATCACGTAGCCACCATGTCACGTGATTAATCATGCACTGATCACGTGATTGATCATGCACTGATCACGTGGCTGATCATGCACTGATCACGTGGCTATCATGCACTGATCACGTGGCTGATCATGCACTGATCACGAGCTATCATGCACTGATCACGTGACTGATCATGCACTGATCACGTGGCTGATCATGCACTGATCACGTGACTGATCATGCACTGATCACGTGACTGATCATGCACTGATCACGTGGCTATCATGCACTGATCACGTGGCTGATCATGCACTGATCACGCAGCTATCATGCACTGACCACGTGACTGATCATGCACTGATCACGTGATTGATCATGCACTGATCACGTGGCTGATCATGCACTGATCACGTGACTGATCATGCACTGATTACGTGACTGATCATGCACTGATCACGTGGCTATCATGCACTGATCACGTGGCTGATCATGCACTGATCACGTGGCTGATCATGCATTGATTACATGACTGATCATGCACTGATCACGTGACCGATCATGCACTGATCACGTGGCTATCATGCACTATCACGTGGCTGATCATGCACGTAGCTACCATGTACTGGTCAAGTGACTGATCATGCACTGATCACGTGACTGATCATGCACTGATCACGTGGCTATCATGCACTGATCACGTGGCTGATCATGCACTGATCACGTGGCTGATCATGCACTGATCACGTGACTGATCATGCACTGATCACGTGGCTGATCATGCACTGATCACGTGGCTGATCATGCACTGACTACGTGGCTGATCATGCAATGATCACGTGGCTATCATGCACTGATCACGTGGCTGATCATGCACTGATACCGTGACTGACATGGACTGATCACATGACTATCATGTAGTGATCACGTGACTTAATGGCGCTGATCATGTGACTGATCATGCGCTGATCATGTTTGCTATCATACACTGATCATGTGCCTCTGGAGGCAATAAACAAAGAGCTGAGTAGGCACGAATCAAACAGTCAGCAGGCAATAATCATGGAACTCAGCTGTGAGGAATCATGCTGCTCAGCTGGCAATAATCAAGCAGCTGAGCAGGCAGGAATTACAGCACAGCTGGCACTGTCAAGCAGATGACAGGCAGGAATCATGCAGCTCAGCTGGCAATTGTCAAGCAGATGAGCAGACAGTAATCACGCAGCTCAGCAGGCCCTGATCACGTGACTGAGCATGCACTGATCTACGTGGCTGATCATACACTGATCACGTGATTGATCATGCACTGATCACGTGGATATCATGCACTGATCACGTGGCTGATCATGCACTGATCACGTGGCTGATCATGCACTGATCACGTGGCTGATCATGCACTGATCACGTAGCTGATCATGCACTGATCACGTGACTGATCATGCACTGATCACGTGCTGATCATGCACTGATCACGTGGCTGATCATGCACTGATCACGTGGCTGATCATGCACTGATCACGTGACTGATCATGCACTGATCACGGCTGATCATGCACTGATCACGTGGCTATCATGCACTGCTCACGTGGCTGATCATGCATGATCACGCAGCTACCATGTACTGGTCACATGACTGATCATGCACTGATCACGTGACTGATCATGCACTGATCACGTGGCTATCATGCACTACTCACGTGGCTGATCATGCAATGATCATGTAGCTACCATGTACTGGTCACGTGAATGATCACACTGATCACGTGACTGATCATGCACTGATCACGTGGCTATCATGCACTGATCACGGACTGATCATGCACTGATCACGCTATATCATGCACTGATCACATGATCCATGCACTGATCACGTGGATGATCATACACTGATCACGTGATGATCATGCACTGATCACGTGGCTGATCATGCACTGATACCGTGACTGATCATGCACTGATCACATGACTATCATGCACTGATCACGTGACTTAATGCACTGATCATGTGACTGATCATGCACTGATCATGTTTGCTATCATACACTGATCATGTGCCTCTGGAGGCAAAAACAAAGAGCTGAGTAGGCACGAATCAAACAGTCAGCAGGCAATAATCATGGAACTCAGGTGGTGAATCACTGCTCAGCTGGCAATAATCAAGCAGCTGATCAGGCAGGAATTACGCAGCACAGCTGGCATTGTCAAGCAGATGACAGGCAGGAATCGTGCAGCTCAGCTGGCAATTGTCAAGCAGATGAGCAGACAGTAATCACGCAGCTCATCAGGCACTGATCACGTGACTGATGCACTGATCACGTGGCTGATCATGCACTGATCACGTGATGATCATGCACTGATCACGTGGCTATCATGCACTGATCACGTGGCTGATCATGCCATGATCACGCAGCTACCATGTCACTGGTCACATGACTGATCATGCACTGATCACGTGACTGATCATGCACTGATCACGTGGCTATCATGCACTACTCACGTGGCTGATCATGCAATGATCATGTAGCTACCATGTACAGGTCACGTGAATGATCATACACCCATCAGGTGACTGATCATGCACTGATCACGTGGCTATCATGCACTGATCACGAGACTGATCATGCACTGATCACGTCTATATCATGCACTGATCACATGACTGCCCATGCACTGATCACGTGGATGATCATACACTAATCATGTGACAGATCATGCACTGATCACGTGGCTGATCATGCACTGATACCGTGACTGAGCATGGACTGATCACATGACTATCATGTAGTGATCACGTGACTTAATGGCGCTGATCATGTGACTGATCATGCGCTGATCATGTTTGCTATCATACACTGATCATGTGCCTCTGGAGGCAATAAACAAAGAGCTGAGTAGGCACGAATCAAACAGTCAGCAGGCAATAATCATGGAACTCAGGTGTGAGGAATCATGCTGCTCAGCTGGCAATAATCAAGCAGCTGAGCAGGCAGGAATTACGCAGCACAGCTGGCAATTGTCAAGCAGATGACAGGCAGGAATCGTGCAGCTCAGCTGGCAATTGTCAAGCAGATGAGCAGACAGTAATCACGCAGCTCAGCAGGCCCTGATCACGTGACTGAGCATGCACTGTTCACGTGGCTGATCATACACTGATCACGTGATGATCATGCACTGATCACTTGGATATCATGCACTGATCACGTGGCTGATCATACACTGTTCACGTGTCTGACCATGCACTGATCACGTGGCTGATCATACACTGCTCACGTAACTGATCATGCACTGATCACGTGGCTATCATGCACTGATCACGTGGCTGAACATGCACTGTTCACGTGGCTGATCACACACCTGTCACGTGACATATCATGCACTGATCACGTGGCACTCATGCACTGATCACGTGGCTGATCATACTCTGCTCACGTAACTCATGCACACATCACGTGGCTATCATGCACTGCTCACGTGGCTCGTCATGGAATGATCACGTAGCAACCATATACTGGTCACGTGACTGATCATGCAAAGATCACGTAAATGATCATGCACTGTTCACGTGACTGATCATGTACTGATCACGTGACTGATCATGCACTGATCACGTGGCTATCATGCTCTGCTCACGTGGCTGATCATGCAACGATCACGAGCAACCATGTACTGGTCACGTGACTGATCATGCACTGATCACGTAATTGATCCTGCACTGATCACGTGGCTCATCATGCACTGATCACGTGGCTGATCACACATGCACGTGACTGATCATGCACTGATCACGTGGCTCATGCACTGATCACGTGGCTGTCATGCACTGATCACGTGGATATCATGCACTGATCACGTGGCTGATCACACACGTATCACATGACTGATCATGCACTGATCACGTGGCTATCATGCACTGATCACGTGGCTATCATGCACTGATCACGTGGCTGATCATGCAATGATCACGTAGCTACCATGTACTGGTCACGTGACTGATCATGCACTGATCACGTAATTGATCATGCACTGATCATGGCTGATCATGCACTGATCACGTGGCTGATCATACACTGATCACATGACTGATCATGCACTGATCACGTGACTGATCATGCACTGATCACGTGGCTATCATGCACTGATCACTTGGCTGGACATACACTGATCACGTGCTGATCATGCACTGATCACGTGGCTGATCATGCACTGATCACGTGACTGATCATGCACTGATCACGTGTCTGATCATGCACTGATCACGTGGCTATCATGCACTGCTCACGTGGCTGATCATGCCATGATCACGCAGCTACCATGTACTGGTCACATGACTGATCATGCACTGATCACGTGACTGATCATGCACTGATCACGTGGCTATCATGAACTACTCACGTGGCTGATCATGCAATGATCATGTAGCTACCATGTACAGGTCACGTGAATGATCATACACCCATCAGGTGACTGATCATGCACTGATCACGTGGCTATCATGCACTGATCACGAGACTGATCATGCACTGATCACGTCTATATCATGCACTGATCACATGACTGCCCATGCACTGATCACGTGGATGATCATACACTAATCTTGTGACAGATCATGCACTGATCACGTGGCTGATCATGCACTGATACCGTGACTGAGCATGGACTGATCACATGACTATCATGTAGTGATCACGTGACTTAATGGCGCTGATCATGTGACTGATCATGCGCTGATCATGTTTGCTATCATACACTGATCATGTGCCTCTGGAGGTAAACAAAGAGCTGAGTAGGCACGAATCAAACAGTCAGCAGGCAATAATCATGGAACTCAGGTGTGAGGAATCATGCTGCTCAGCTGGCAATAATCAAGCAGCTGAGCAGGCAGGAATTACGCAGCACAGCTGGCAATTGTCAAGCAGATGACAGGCAGGAATCGTGCAGCTCAGCTGGCAATTGTCAAGCAGATGAGCAGACAGTAATCACGCAGCTCAGCAGGCCCTGATCACGTGACTGAGCATGCACTGTTCACGTGGCTGATCATACACTGATCACGTGATGATCATGCACTGATCACGTGGCTGATCACACACTGCTCACGTGTCTGACCATGCACTGATCACGTGGCTGATCATACACTGCTCACGTAACTGATCATGCACTGATCACGTGGCTATCATGCACTGATCACGTGGCTGAACATGCACTGTTCACGTGGCTGATCACACACCTGTCACGTGACATATCATGCACTGATCACGTGGCACTCATGCACTGATCACGTGGCTGATCACTCTGCTCACGTAACTCATGCCAATCACGTGGCTATCATGCACTGCTCACGTGGCTCGTCATGGAATGATCACGTAGCAACCATATACTGGTCACGTGACTGATCATGCACTGATCACGTAAATGATCATGCACTGTCACGTGACTGATCATGCACTGATCACGTGACTGATCATGCACTGATCACGTGGCTATCATGCACTGCTCACGTGGCTGATCATGCAACGATCACGTAGCAACCATGTACTGGTCACGTGACTGATCATGCACTGATCACGTAATTGATCATGCACTGATCACGTGGCTCATCATGCACTGATCACGTGGCTGATCACACGTATCACGTGACTGATCATGCACTGATCACGTGGCTATCATGCACTGATCACGTGGCTGATCATGCACTGATCACGTGGATATCATGCACTGATCACGTGGCTGATCATGCACTGATCACGTGACTGATCATGCACTGATCACGTGGCTATCATGCACTGATCACGTGGCTGATCATGCACTGATCACGTGGCTGATCACACACTGTCACGTGATATATCATGCACTGATCACGTGGCACTCATGCACTGATCACGTGGCTGATCATACTGATCACGTAACTCATGCACATCACGTGGCTATCATGCACTGATCACGTGGCTGTCATGCAATGATCACGTAGCACCATATACTGGTCACGTGACTGATCATGCACTGATCACGTACTGATCATGCACTGATCACGTGTTGATCATGCACTGATCACGTGACTGATCATGCACTGATCACGTGGCTATCATGCACTGATCACGTGGCTGATCATGCAACGATCACGAGCAACCATGTACTGGTCACGTGACTGATCATGCACTGATCACGAATTGATCATGCACTGATCACGTGGCTGATCACACATGATCACGTGACTGATCATGCACTGATCACGTGATCATGCACTGATCACGTGGCTATCATGCACTGATCACGTGGATATCATGCACTGATCACGTGGCTGATCACACACGATCACGTGACTGATCATGCACTGATCACGTGGCTATCATGCACTGCTCACGTGGCTGATCATGCCATGATCACGCAGCTACCATGTACTGGTCACATGACTGATCATGCACTGATCACGTGACTGATCATGCACTGATCACGTGGCTATCATGCACTACTCACGTGGCTGATCATGCAATGATCATGTAGCTACCATGTACAGGTCACGTGAATGATCATACACCCATCAGGTGACTGATCATGCACTGATCACGTGGCTATCATGCACTGATCACGAGACTGATCATGCACTGATCACGTCTATCATGCACTGATCACATGACTGCCCATGCACTGATCACGTGGATGATCATACACTAATCATGTGACAGATCATGCACTGATCACGTGGCTGATCATGCACTGATACCGTGACTGAGCATGGACTGATCACATGACTATCATGTAGTGATCACGTGACTTAATGGCGCTGATCATGTGACTGATCATGCGCTGATCATGTTTGCTATCATACACTGATCATGTGCCTCTGGAGGCAATAAACAAAGAGCTGAGTAGGCACGAATCAAACAGTCAGCAGGCAATAATCATGGAACTCAGGTGTGAGGAATCATGCTGCTCAGCTGGCAATAATCAAGCAGCTGAGCAGGCAGGAATTACGCAGCACAGCTGGCAATTGTCAAGCAGATGACAGGCAGGAATCGTGCAGCTCAGCTGGCAATTGTCAAGCAGATGAGCAGACAGTAATCACGCAGCTCAGCAGGCCCAGATCACGTGACTGAGCATGCACTGTTCACGTGGCTGATCATACACTGATCACGTGATGATCATGCACTGATCACTTGGATATCATGCACTGATCACGTGGCTGATCATACACTGTTCACGTGTCTGACCATGCACTGATCACGTGGCTGATCATACACTGCTCACGTAACTGATCATGCACTGATCACGTGGCTATCATGCACTGATCACGTGGCTGAACATGCACTGTTCACGTGGCTGATCACACACCTGTCACGTGACATATCATGCACTGATCACGTGGCACTCATGCACTGATCACGTGGCTGATCATACTCTGCTCACGTAACTCATGCACACATCACGTGGCTATCATGCACTGCTCACGTGGGCTCGTCATGGAATGATCACGTAGCAACCATATACTGGTCACGTGACTGATCATGCACAGATCACGTAAATGATCATGCACTGTTCACGTGACTGATCATGTACTGATCACGTGACTGATCATGCACTGATCACGTGGCTATCATGCTCTGCTCACGTGGCTGATCATGCAACGATCACGTAGCAACCATGTACTGGTCACGTGACTGATCATGCACTGATCACGTAATTGATCCTGCACTGATCACGTGGCTCATCATGCACTGATCACGTGGCTGATCACACATGTATCACGTGACTGATCATGCACTGATCACGTGGCTCTCATGCACTGATCACGTGGCTGTCATGCACTGATCACGTGGATATCATGCACTGATCACGTGGCTGATCACACACGATCACATGACTGATCATGCACTGATCACGTGGCTATCATGCACTGATCACGTGGCTATCATGCACTGATCACGTGGCTGACATGTACCATCACTGACGTGACTGATCATGCACTGATCACGTAATTGATCATGCACTGATCACGTGGCTGATCATGCACTGATCACGTGGCTGATCATACACTGATCACATAACTGATCATGCACTGATCACGTGACTGATCATGCACTGATCACGTGGCTATCATGCACTGATCACTTGGCTGATCATACACTGATCACGTGCCTGATCATGCACTGATCACGTGGCTGATCATGCACTGATCACGTGACTGATCATGCACTGATCACGTGTCTGATCATGCACTGATCACGTGGCTATCATGCACTGCTCACGTGGCTGATCATGCCATGATCACGCAGCTACCATGTACTGGTCACATGACTGATCATGCACTGATCACGTGACTGATCATGCACTGATCACGTGGCTATCATGCACTACTCACGTGGCTGATCATGCAATGATCATGTAGCTACCATGTACAGGTCACGTGAATGATCATACACCCATCAGGTGACTGATCATGCACTGATCACGTGGCTATCATGCACTGATCACGAGACTGATCATGCACTGATCACGTCTATATCATGCACTGATCACATGACTGCCCATGCACTGATCACGTGGATGATCATACACTAATCTTGTGACAGATCATGCACTGATCACGTGGCTGATCATGCACTGATACCGTGACTGAGCATGGACTGATCACATGACTATCATGTAGTGATCACGTGACTTAATGGCGCTGATCATGTGACTGATCATGCGCTGATCATGTTTGCTATCATACACTGATCATGTGCCTCTGGAGGCAATAAACAAAGAGCTGAGTAGGCACGAATCAAACAGTCAGCAGGCAATAATCATGGAACTCAGGTGTGAGGAATCATGCTGCTCAGCTGGCAATAATCAAGCAGCTGAGCAGGCAGGAATTACGCAGCACAGCTGGCAATTGTCAAGCAGATGACAGGCAGGAATCGTGCAGCTCAGCTGGCAATTGTCAAGCAGATGAGCAGACAGTAATCACGCAGCTCAGCAGGCCCAGATCACGTGACTGAGCATGCACTGTTCACGTGGCTGATCATACACTGATCACGTGATGATCATGCACTGATCACGTGGCTGATCATACACTGTTCACGTGTCTGACCATGCACTGATCACGTGGCTGATCATACACTGCTCACGTAACTGATCATGCACTGATCACGTGGCTATCATGCACTGATCACGTGGCTGAACATGCACTGATCACGTGGCTGATCACACACCTGTCACGTGACATATCATGCACTGATCACGTGGCACTCATGCACTGATCACGTGGCTGATCATACTCTGCTCACGTGAACTCATGCACATCATGGCTATCATGCACTGCTCACGTGGCTCGTCATGGAATGATCACGTAGCTACCATATACTGGTCACGTGACTGATCATGCACTGATCACGTAAATGATCATGCACTGTTCACGTGACTGATCATGCACTGATCACGTGACTGATCATGCACTGATCACGTGGCTATCATGCACTGCTCACGTGGCTGATCATGCAACGATCACGTAGCAACCATGTACTGGTCACGTGACTGATCATGCACTGATCACGAATTGATCATGCACTGATCACGTGGCTCATCATGCACTGATCACGTGGCTGATCACACATGATCACGTGACTGATCATGCACTGATCACGTGGCTATCATGCACTGATCACGTGGCTGATCATGCACTGATCACGTGGATATCATGCACTGATCACGTGGCTGATCACACTGATCACGTGACTGATCATGCACTGATCACGTGGCTATCATGCACTGATCACGTGGCTGATCATGCACTGATCACGTGGCTGATCATACACTGTCACGTGATATCATGCACTGATCACGTGGCATCATGCACTGATCACGTGGCTGATCGCACTGATCACGTAACTCATGCACTGATCACGTGGCTATCATGCACTGATCACGTGGCTCATGCAATGATCACGTAGCAACCATATACTGGTCACGTGACTGATCATGCACTGATCACGTACTGATCATGCACTGATCACGTGACTGATCATGCACTGATCACGTGACTGATCATGCACTGATCACGTGGCTATCATGCACTGATCACGTGGCTGATCATGCAACGATCACGAGCAACCATGCACTGATCACGTGACTGATCATGCACTGATCACGTGGCTGATCACACATGATCACGTGACTGATCATGCACTGATCACGTGGCTGATCATGCACTGATCACGTGGCTGATCATGCACTGATCACGTGGATATCATGCACTGATCACGTGGCTGATCATACACTGATCACGTGACTGATCATGCACTGATCACGTGGCTATCATGCACTGATCACGTGGCTATCATGCACTGATCACGTGGCTATCATGCACTGATCACGTGGCTGATCATGCAATGATCACGTAGCTACCATGCACTGGTCACGTGACTGATCATGCACTGATCACGAATTGATCATGCACTGATCACGTGGCTGATCATGCACTGATCACGTGGCTGATCATGCACTGATCACGTGACTGATCATGCACTGATCACGTGACTGATCATGCACTGATCACGTGGCTATCATGCACTGATCACGTGGCTGATATGCACTGATCACGTGACTGATCATGCACTGATCACGTGGCTGATCATGCACTGATCACGGATGATCATGCACTGATCACGTGCTGATCATGCACTGATCACGTGACTGATCATGCACTGATCACGTGGTCATACTGATCATGCCACATGATCACGCAGCTACCATGTACTGGTCACATGACTGATCATGCACTGATCACGTGACTGATCATGCAGTGATCACGTGGCTATCATGCACTACTCACGTGGCTGATCATGCAATGATCATGTAGCTACCATGTACAGGTCACGTGAATGATCATACACCATCAGGTGACTGATCATGCACTGATCACGTGGCTATCATGCACTGATCACGAGACTGATCATGCACTGATCACGTCTATATCATGCACTGATCACATGACTGCCCGCACTGATCACGTGGATGATCATACACTAATCTTGTGACAGATCATGCACTGATCACGTGGCTGATCATGCACTGATACCGTGACTGAGCATGGACTGATCACATGACTATCATGTAGTGATCACGTGACTTAATGGCGCTGATCATGTGACTGATCATGCGCTGATCATGTTTGCTATCATACACTGATCATGTGCCTCTGGAGGCAATAAACAAAGAGCTGAGTAGGCACGAATCAAACAGTCAGCAGGCAATAATCATGGAACTCAGGTGTGAGGAATCATGCTGCTCAGCTGGCAATAATCAAGCAGCTGAGCAGGCAGGAATTACGCAGCACAGCTGGCAATTGTCAAGCAGATGACAGGCAGGAATCGTGCAGCTCAGCTGGCAATTGTCAAGCAGATGAGCAGACAGTAATCACGCAGCTCAGCAGGCCCAGATCACGTGACTGAGCATGCACTGTTCACGTGGCTGATCATACACTGATCACGTGATGATCATGCACTGATCACTTGGATATCATGCACTGATCACGTGGCTGATCATACACTGTTCACGTGTCTGACCATGCACTGATCACGTGGCTGATCATACACTGCTCACGTAACTGATCATGCACTGATCACGTGGCTATCATGCACTGATCACGTGGCTGAACATGCACTGTTCACGTGGCTGATCACACACCTGTCACGTGACATATCATGCACTGATCACGTGGCACTCATGCACTGATCACGTGGCTGATCATACTCTGCTCACGTAACTCATGCACACATCACGTGGCTATCATGCACTGCTCACGTGGCTCGTCATGGAATGATCACGTAGCAACCATATACTGGTCACGTGACTGATCATGCACAGATCACGTAAATGATCATGCACTGTTCACGTGACTGATCATGTACTGATCACGTGACTGATCATGCACTGATCACGTGGCTATCATGCTCTGCTCACGTGGCTGATCATGCAACGATCACGTAGCAACCATGTACTGGTCACGTGACTGATCATGCACTGATCACGTAATTGATCATGCACTGATCACGTGGCTCATCATGCACTGATCACGTGGCTGATCACACATGTATCACGGATGATCGCACTGATCACGTGGCTCTCATGCACTGATCACGTGGCCATGCACTGATCACGTGGATATCATGCACTGATCACGTGGCTGATCACACACGATCACATGACTGATCATGCACTGATCACGTGGCTATCATGCACTGATCACGTGGCTGATCATGCACTGATCACGTGGCTGATCATACACTGATCACGTGACTGATCATGCACTGATCACGTGACTGATCATGCACTGATCACGTGGCTATCATGCACTGATCACGTGGCTGACATACACTGATCACGTGCCTGATCATGCACTGATCACGTGGCTGATCATGCACTGATCACGTGACTGATCATGCACTGATCACGTGTCTGATCATGCACTGATCACGTGGCTATCATGCACTGATCACGTGGCTGATCATGCCATGATCACGCAGCTACCATGTACTGGTCACATGACTGATCATGCACTGATCACGTGACTGATCATGCAGTGATCACGTGGCTATCATGCACTACTCACGTGGCTGATCATGCAATGATCATGTAGCTACCATGTACAGGTCACGTGAATGATCATACACCCATCAGGTGACTGATCATGCACTGATCACGTGGCTATCATGCACTGATCACGAGACTGATCATGCACTGATCACGTCTATATCATGCACTGATCACATGACTGCCCATGCACTGATCACGTGGATGATCATACACTAATCTTGTGACAGATCATGCACTGATCACGTGGCTGATCATGCACTGATACCGTGACTGAGCATGGACTGATCACATGACTATCATGTAGTGATCACGTGACTTAATGGCGCTGATCATGTGACTGATCATGCTGATCATGTTTGCTATCATACACTGATCATGTGCCTCTGGAGGCAATAAACAAAGAGCTGAGTAGGCACGAATCAAACAGTCAGCAGGCAATAATCATGGAACTCAGTGTGAGGAATCATGCTGCTCAGCTGGCAATAATCAAGCAGCTGAGCAGGCAGGAATTACGCAGCACAGCTGGCAATTGTCAAGCAGATGACAGGCAGGAATCGTGCAGCTCAGCTGGCAATTGTCAAGCAGATGAGCAGACAGTAATCACGCAGCTCAGCAGGCCCAGATCACGTGACTGAGCATGCACTGTTCACGTGGCTGATCATACACTGATCACGTGATGATCATGCACTGATCACTTGGATATCATGCACTGATCACGTGGCTGATCATACACTGTTCACGTGTCTGACCATGCACTGATCACGTGGCTGATCATACACTGCTCACGTAACTGATCATGCACTGATCACGTGGCTATCATGCACTGATCACGTGGCTGAACATGCACTGTTCACGTGGCTGATCACACACCTGTCACGTGACATATCATGCACTGATCACGTGGAACTCATGCACTGATCACGTGGCTGATCATACTCTGCTCACGTAACTCATGCACACATCACGTGGCTATCATGCACTGCTCACGTGGCTCGTCATGGAATGATCACGTAGCTACCATATACTGGTCACGTGACTGATCATGCACTGATCACGTAAATGATCATGCACTGTTCACGTGACTGATCATGTACTGATCACGTGACTGATCATGCACTGATCACGTGGCTATCATGCACTGCTCACGTGGCTGATCATGCAACGATCACGTAGCAACCATGTACTGGTCACGTGACTGATCATGCACTGATCACGTAATTGATCATGCACTGATCACGTGGCTCATCATGCACTGATCACGTGGCTGATCACACATGATCACGTGACTGATCATGCACTGATCCCGTGATCATGCACTGATCACGTGGCTATCATGCACTGATCACGTGGATATCATGCACTGATCACGTGGCTGATCACACACGATCACGTGACTGATCATGCACTGATCACGTGGCTATCATGCACTGCTCACGTGGCTGATCATGCCATGATCACGCAGCTACCATGTACTGGTCACATGACTGATCATGCACTGATCACGTGACTGATCACGTGCATGGCATACTCACGTGGCTGATCATGCAATGATCATGTAGCTACCATGTACAGGTCACGTGAATGATCATACACCCATCAGGTGACTGATCATGCACTGATCACGTGGCTATCATGCACTGATCACTGACTGATCATGCACTGATCACGTCTATATCATGCACTGATCACATGACTGCCCATGCACTGATCACGTGGATGATCATACACTAATCATGTGACAGATCATGCACTGATCACGTGGCTGATCATGCACTGATACTGTGACTGAGCATGGACTGATCACATGACTATCATGTAGTGATCACGTGACTTAATGGCGCTGATCATGTGACTGATCATGCACTGATCATGTTTGCTATCATACACTGATCATGTGCCTCTGGAGGCAATAAACAAAGAGCTGAGTAGGCACGAATCAAACAGTCAGCAGGCAATAATCATGGAACTCAGCTGTGAGGAATCATGCTGCTCAGCTGGCAATAATCAAGCAGCTGAGCAGGCAGGAATTACGCAGCACAGCTGGCAATTGTCAAGCAGATGACAGGCAGGAATCGTGCAGCTCAGCTGGCAATTGTCAAGCAGATGAGCAGACAGTAATCACGCAGCTCAGCAGGCCCAGATCACGTGACTGAGCATGCACTGTTCACGTGGCTGATCATACACTGATCACGTGATGATCATGCACTGATCACTTGATATCATGCACTGATCACGTGGCTGATCATACACTGTTCACGTGTCTGACCATGCACTGATCACGTGGCTGATCATACACTGCTCACGTAACTGATCATGCACTGATCACGTGGCTATCATGCACTGATCACGTGGCTGAACATGCACTGTTCACGTGGCTGATCACACACCTGTCACGTGACATATCATGCACTGATCACGTGGCACTCATGCACTGATCACGTGGCTGATCATACTCTGCTCACGTAATCATGCACACATCACGTGGCTATCATGCACTGCTCACGTGGCTCGTCATGGAATGATCACGAGCTACCATATACTGGTCACGTGACTGATCATGCACAGATCACGTAAATGATCATGCACTGTTCACGTGACTGATCATGTACTGATCACGTGACTGATCATGCACTGATCACGTGGCTATCATGCACTGCTCACGTGGCTGATCATGCAACGATCACGTAGCAACCATGTACTGGTCACGTGACTGATCATGCACTGATCACGTAATTGATCCTGCACTGATCACGTGGCTCATCATGCACTGATCACGTGGCTGATCACACATGTATCACGTGACTGATCATGCACTGATCACGTGGCTCATGCACTGATCACGTGGCTCATGCACTGATCACGTGGATATCATGCACTGATCACGTGGCTGATCACACACGATCACGACTGATCATGCACTGATCACGTGGCTATCATGCACTGATCACGTGGCTATCATGCACTGATCACGTGGCTGATCATGCACTGATCACGTAGCTATCATGCACTGATCACGTGACTGATCATGCACTGATCACGGCTGATCATGCACTGATCACGTGGCTGATCATGCACTGATCACGTGGCTGATCATGCACTGATCACGTGACTGATCATGCACTGATCACGTGACTGATCATGCACTGATCACGTGGCTATCATGCACTGATCACGTGGCTGATCATGCACTGATCACGTGACTGATCATGCACTGATCACGTGGCTGATCATGCACTGATCACGTGGCTGATCATGCACTGATCACGTGGCTGATCACACATGATCACGTGACTGATCATGCACTGATCACGTGGCTATCATGCACTGATCACGTGGCTATCATGCACTGATCACGTGGCTATCATGCACTGATCACGTGGCTGATCATGCACTGATCACGTGACTGATCATGCACTGATCACGTGGCTATCATGCACTGATCACGTGGCTGCATGCACTGATCACGTGGCTGATCATGCACTGATCACGTGACTGATCATGCACTGATCACGGATGATCATGCACTGATCACGTGGCTATCATGCACTGATCACGTGGCTGATCATGCACTGATCACGTGGCTGATCATGCACTGATCACGTGGCTGATCATGCACTGATCACGGACTGATCATGCACTGATCACGTTGATCATGCACTGATCACGTGGCTATCATGCACTGCTCACGTGGCTGATCATGCCATGATCACGCAGCTACCATGCACTGGTCACATGACTGATCATGCACTGATCACGTGACTGATCATGCACTGATCACGTGGCTATCATGCACTACTCACGTGGCTGATCATGCAATGATCATGTAGCTACCATGTACAGTCACGTGAATGATCATACACCCATCAGGTGACTGATCATGCACTGATCACGTGGCTATCATGCACTGATCACGAGACTGATCATGCACTGATCACGTCTATATCATGCACTGATCACATGACTGCCCATGCACTGATCACGTGGATGATCATACACTAATCTTGTGACAGATCATGCACTGATCACGTGGCTGATCATGCACTGATACCGTGACTGAGCATGGACTGATCACATGACTATCATGTAGTGATCACGTGACTTAATGGCGCTGATCATGTGACTGATCATGCGCTGATCATGTTTGCTATCATACACTGATCATGTGCCTCTGGAGGCAATAAACAAAGAGCTGAGTAGGCACGAATCAAACAGTCAGCAGGCAATAATCATGGAACTCAGGTGTGAGGAATCATGCTGCTCAGCTGGCAATAATCAAGCAGCTGAGCAGGCAGGAATTCACGGCACAGCTGGCAATTGTCAAGCAGATGAGCAGACAGTAATCACGCAGCTCAGCAGGCCCTGATCACGTGACTGAGCATGCACTGTTCACGTGGCTGATCATACACTGATCACGTGATGATCATGCACTGATCACTTGGATATCATGCACTGATCACGTGGCTGATCATACACTGTTCACGTGTCTGACCATGCACTGATCACGTGGCTGATCATACACTGCTCACGTAACTGATCATGCACTGATCACGTGGCTATCATGCACTGATCACGTGGCTGAACATGCACTGTTCACGTGGCTGATCACACACCTGTCACGTGACATATCATGCACTGATCACGTGGCACTCATGCACTGATCACGTGGCTGATCATACTCTGCTCACGTAACTCATGCACACATCACGTGGCTATCATGCACTGCTCACGTGGCTCGTCATGGAATGATCACGTAGCAACCATATACTGGTCACGTGACTGATCATGCAAAGATCACGTAAATGATCATGCACTGTTCACGTGACTGATCATGTACTGATCACGTGACTGATCATGCACTGATCACGTGGCTATCATGCACTGCTCACGTGGCTGATCATGCAACGATCACGTAGCAACCATGTACTGGTCACGTGACTGATCATGCACTGATCACGTAATTGATCCTGCACTGATCACGTGGCTCATCATGCACTGATCACGTGGCTGATCACACATATCACGTGACTGATCATGCACTGATCACGTGGCTATCATGCACTGATCACGTGGCTGTCATGCACTGATCACGTGGATATCATGCACTGATCACGTGGCTGATCACACACGTATCACATGACTGATCATGCACTGATCACGTGGCTATCATGCACTGATCACGTGGCTATCATGCACTGATCACGTGGCTGATCATGCAATGATCACGTAGCTACCATGTACTGGTCACGTGACTGATCATGCACTGATCACGTAATTGATCATGCACTGATCATGGCTGATCATGCACTGATCACGTGGCTGATCATGCACTGATCACATAACTGATCATGCACTGATCACGTGACTGATCATGCACTGATCACGTGGCTATCATGCACTGATCACGTGGCTGACATACACTGATCACGTGCCTGGTCATGCACTGATCACGTGGCTGATCATGCACTGATCACGTGACTGATCATGCACTGATCACGTGGCTGATCATGCACTGATCACGTGACTGATCATGCACTGATCACGTGACTGATCATGCACTGATCACGTGGCTATCATGCACTGCTCACGTGGCTGATCATGCCATGATCACGCACTACCATGTACTGGTCACATGACTGATCATGCACTGATCACGTGACTGATCATGCAGCACACATATGCACTACTCACGTGGCTGATCATGCAATGATCATGTAGCTACCATGTACAGGTCACGTGAATGATCATACACCCATCAGGTGACTGATCATGCACTGATCACGTGGCTATCATGCACTGATCACGAGACTGATCATGCACTGATCACGTCTATATCATGCACTGATCACATGACTGCCCATGCACTGATCACGTGGATGATCATACACTAATCATGTGACAGATCATGCACTGATCACGTGGCTGATCATGCACTGATACCGTGACTGAGCATGGACTGATCACATGACTATCATGTAGTGATCACGTGACTTAATGGCGCTGATCATGTGACTGATCATGCGCTGATCATGTTTGCTATCATACACTGATCATGTGCCTCTGGAGGCAATAAACAAAGAGCTGAGTAGGCACGAATCAAACAGTCAGCAGGCAATAATCATGGAACTCAGTGTGAGGAATCATGCTGCTCAGCTGGCAATAATCAAGCAGCTGAGCAGGCAGGAATTACGCAGCACAGCTGGCAATTGTCAAGCAGATGACAGGCAGGAATCGTGCAGCTCAGCTGGCAATTGTCAAGCAGATGAGCAGACAGTAATCACGCAGCTCAGCAGGCCCAGATCACGTGACTGAGCATGCACTGTTCACGTGGCTGATCATACACTGATCACGTGACTGATCATGCACTGATCACTTGGATATCATGCACTGATCACGTGGCTGATCATGCACTGATCACGTGCTGACCATGCACTGATCACGTGGCTGATCATGCACTGACACGTGACTGATCATGCACTGATCACGTGGATCATGCACTGATCACGTGGCTGATCATGCACTGATCACGTGGCCACATGCACAGGTCACGTGAATGATCATGCACTGATCACGTGACTGATCATGCACTGATCACGTGGCTGATCATGCACTGATCACGTGACTGATCATGCACTGATCACGTCTATATCATGCACTGATCACGTGACTGATCATGCACTGATCACGTGGATGATCATACATCACGTGACTGATCATGCACTGATCACGTGGCTGATCATGCACTGATCACGTGGCTGATCACACTGATCACGTGACTGATCATGCACTGATCACGTGGCTATCATGCACTGATCACGTGGCTATCATGCACTGATCACGTGGCTGATCATGCAATGATCACGTAGCTACCATGTACTGGTCACGTGACTGATCATGCACTGATCACGTAATTGATCATGCACTGATCACGTGGCTGATCATGCACTGATCACGGCTGATCATGCACTGATCACGTGACTGATCATGCACTGATCACGTGACTGATCATGCACTGATCACGTGGCTATCATGCACTGATCACGTGGCTGATCATGCACTGATCACGTGCCTGATCATGCACTGATCACGTGGCTGATCATGCACTGATCACGTGACTGATCATGCACTGATCACGTGCTGATCATGCACTGATCACGTGGCTATCATGCACTGATCACGTGGCTGATCATGCCATGATCACGCAGCTACCATGCACTGGTCACATGACTGATCATGCACTGATCACGTGACTGATCATGCAGTGATCACGTGGCTGTCATGCACTACTCACGTGGCTGATCATGCAATGATCATGTAGCTACCATGTACAGGTCACGTGAATGATCATACACCCATCAGGTGACTGATCATGCACTGATCACGTGGCTATCATGCACTGATCACGAGACTGATCATGCACTGATCACGTCTATATCATGCACTGATCACATGACTGCCCATGCACTGATCACGTGGATGATCATACACTAATCTTGTGACAGATCATGCACTGATCACGTGGCTGATCATGCACTGATACCGTGACTGAGCATGGACTGATCACATGACTATCATGTAGTGATCACGACTTAATGGCGCTGATCATGTGACTGATCATGCGCTGATCATGTTTGCTATCATACACTGATCATGTGCCTCTGGAGGCAATAAACAAAGAGCTGAGTAGGCATGAATCAAACAGTCAGCAGGCAATAATCATGGAACTCAGGTGTGAGGAATCATGCTGCTCAGCTGGCAATAATCAAGCAGCTGAGCAGGCAGGAATTACGCAGCACAGCTGGCAATTGTCAAGCAGATGACAGGCAGGAATCGTGCAGCTCAGCTGGCAATTGTCAAGCAGATGAGCAGACAGTAATCACGCAGCTCAGCAGGCCCAGATCACGTGACTGAGCATGCACTGTTCACGTGGCTGATCATACACTGATCACGTGATGATCATGCACTGATCACTTGGATATCATGCACTGATCACGTGGCTGATCATACACTGTTCACGTGTCTGACCATGCACTGATCACGTGGCTGATCATACACTGCTCACGTAACTGATCATGCACTGATCACGTGGCTATCATGCACTGATCACGTGGCTGATCATGCACTGATCACGAGCTACCATGCACTGGTCACGTGACTGATCATGCACTGATCACGAATTGATCATGCACTGATCACGTGGCTGATCATGCACTGATCACGTGGCTGATCACACATGATCACGTGACTGATCATGCACTGATCACGTGGCTATCATGCACTGATCACGTGGCTGATCATGCACTGATCACGTGGCTGATCATGCACTGATCACGTGACTGATCATGCACTGATCACGTGACTGATCATGCACTGATCACGTGGCTATCATGCACTGATCACGTGGCTGATCATGCCATGATCACGCAGCTATCATGTACTGGTCACGTGACTGATCATGCACTGATCACGTGACTGATCATGCACTGATCACGTGGCTGATCATGCACTGATCACGTGGCTATCATGCACTGCACGTGGCTGATCATGCATGATCACGCAGCTACCATGCACTGTCACATGACTGATCATGCACTGATCACGTGACTGATCATGCACTGATCACGTGGCTATCATGCACTGATCACGTGGCTGATCATGCACTGATCACGTGGCTATCATGCACTGATCACGTGACTGATCATGCACTGATCACGTCTATATCATGCACTGATCACATGACTGCCCATGCACTGATCACGTGGATGATCATACACTAATCATGTGACAGATCATGCACTGATCACGTGGCTGATCATGCACTGATACCGTGACTGAGCATGGACTGATCATGCACTGATCACATGACTGATCATGCACTGATCATGTTTGCTATCATACACTGATCATGTGCCTCTGGATAAACAAAGAGCTGAGTAGGCACGAATCAAACAGTCAGCAGGCAATAATCATGGAACTCAGGTGAGGAATCATGCTGCTCAGCTGGCAATAATCAAGCAGCTGAGCAGGCAGGAATTACGCAGCACAGCTGGCAATTGTCAAGCAGATGACAGGCAGGAATCGTGCAGCTCAGCTGGCAATTGTCAAGCAGATGAGCAGACAGTAATCACGCAGCTCAGCAGGCCCTGATCACGTGACTGAGCATGCACTGTTCACGTGGCTGATCATACACTGATCACGTGATGATCATGCACTGATCACTTGGATATCATGCACTGATCACGTGGCTGATCATACACTGATCACGTGTCTGACCATGCACTGATCACGTGGCTGATCATACACTGCTCACGTAACTGATCATGCACTGATCACGTGGCTATCATGCACTGATCACGTGGCTGAACATGCACTGATCACGTGGCTGATCACACACCTGTCACGTGACATATCATGCACTGATCACGTGGCACTCATGCACTGATCACGTGGCTGATCATACTCTGCTCACGTAACTCATGCACACATCACGTGGCTATCATGCACTGCTCACGTGGCTGATCATGCAATGATCACGTAACCATCATGCACTGGTCACGTGACTGATCATGCACTGATCACGTAACTGATCATGCACTGATCACGTGGCTGATCATGCACTGATCACGTGATGATCATGCACTGATCACGTGGCTATCATGCACTGATCACGTGGCTGATCATGCACTGATCACGAACTGATCATGCACTGATCACGTGGCTATCATGCACTGATCACGTGGCTGATCATGCACTGATCACGTGGCTGATCATGCACTGATCACGTGACTATCATGCACTGATCACGTGGCATCATGCACTGATCACGTGGCTGATCATAACTGATCACGTATCATGCACTGATCACGTGGCATCATGCACTGATCTTGGCTCATGCAATGATCACGTAGCTATCACATACTGGCACGTGACTGATCATGCACTGATCACGTCAATGATCATGCACTGATCACGTGACTGATCATGCACTGATCACGTGACTGATCATGCACTGATCACGTGGCTATCATGCACTGCGTGGCTGATCATGCAATGATCACGTAGCAACCATGTACTGGTCACGTGACTGATCATGCACTGATCACGTGACTGATCATGCACTGATCACGTGGCTATCATGCACTGATCACGTGGCTGATCACACATGATCACGTGACTGATCATGCACTGATCACGTGGCTGATCATGCACTGATCACGTGGCTGATCATGCACTGATCACGTGGCTATCATGCACTGATCACGTGGCTGATCATGCACTGATCACGTAGCTATCATGCACTGATCACGTGACTGATCATGCACTGATCACGTGACTGATCATGCACTGATCACGTGGCTGATCATGCACTGATCACGTGGCTGATCACACTGATCACGTGACTGATCATGCACTGATCACGTGAATCATGCACTGATCACGTGGCTGATCATGCACTGATCACGTGGATATCATGCACTGATCACGTGGCTGATCATGCACTGATCACGTGACTGATCATGCACTGATCACGTACATCATGCACTGATCACGTGGCTATCATGCACTGATCACGTGGCTGATCATGCAATGATCACGTGACTGCCATGCACTGTCACGTGACTGATCATGCACTGATCACGTAATTGATCATGCACTGATCACGTGACTGATCATGCACTGATCACGTGACTGATCATGCACTGATCACGTGACTGATCATGCACTGATCACGTGGCTATCATGCACTGATCACGTGGCTGATCATGCACTGATCACGCAGCTATCATGTACTGTCACGTGACTGATCATGCACTGATCACGTAACTGATCATGCACTGATCACGTGGCTTATCATGCACTGATCATGTGACTGATCATGTGCTGATCATGTTTGGTGTCATACACTGATCATGTGCCCTGGAGGCAATGAACATAGAGCTGAGTAGGCAGGAATCAGTCAGCAGGCTATAATCATGGAACTCACCTCTGAGAAATCATGCTGCTCAGCTGCAATAATCACAAGTAGATGAGCAGGCAGGAATTACGCAGCACAGGTGGCAATTGTCAAGCAGATGACAGGCAGGAATCAGCAGCTCAGCTGGCAATTGTCAACAGATGAGCAGACAGTAATCACGCAGCTCAGCAGGCCCTGATCACGTGACTGAGCATGCACTGATCACGGCTGATCACAACTATCATGACTGATCATGCACTGATCACGTGACTGATCATGCACTGATCACGTGGCTATCATGCACTGATCACGTGGCTGATCATACACTGATCACGTGCCTGATCATGCACTGATCACGTGGCTGATCATGCACTGATCACGTGACTGATCATGCACTGATCACGTGGCTGATCATGCACTGATCACGTGGCTATCATGCACTGATCACGTGGCTGATCATGCATGATCACGGCTACCATGCACTGGTCACGTGACTGATCATGCACTGATCACGTGACTGATCATGCACTGATCACGTCTGATCATGCACTGATCACGTGGCTATCATGCACTGATCACGTGGCTGATCATGCATGATCACAGCTACCATGTACTGGTCACGTGACTGATCATGCACTGATCACGTGACTGATCATGCACTGATCACGTGACTGATCATGCACTGATCACGTGACTGATCATGCACTGATCACGTGGCTATCATGCACTGATCACGTACATCACATGATCACGTAGCTATCATGCACTGATCACGTGACTGATCATGCACTGATCACGTGACTGATCATGCACTGATCACGTGGCTGATCATGCACTGATCACGCTGATCATGCACTGATCACGTGGCTGATCATGCACTGATCACGCAGCTATCATGCACTGATCACGTGACTGATCATGCACTGATCACGTGACTGATCATGCACTGATCACGTGGCTATCATGCACTGATCACGTGGACATACACTGATCACGTGGCTGATCATGCACTGATCACGGCTGATCATGCACTGATCACGTGACTGATCATGCACTGATCACGTGGCTGATCATGCACTGATCACGTGCTATCATGCACTGTCTGATGCGTATTGATCATGCCATGATCACGAGCTATCATGCACTGATCACGTGACTGATCATGCACTGACGTGACTGATCATGCACTGATCACGGCTATCATGCACTACTCACGTGGCTGATCATGCAATGATCACGAGCTACCATGTACTGATCACGTGACTGATCATACACTGATCACGTGACTGATCATGCACTGATCACGTGGCTATCATGCACTGATCACGTGACTGATCATGCACTGATCACGTATATCATGCACTGATCACATGACTGATCATGCACTGATCACGTGGACTGATCATGCACTGATCACGTGACTGATCATGCACTGATCACGTGGCTGATCATGCACTGATCACGTGGCATCACACATGATCACGTGACTGATCATGCACTGATCACGTGGCTGATCATGCACTGATCACGTACTGTCATGCACTGATCACGTGGATATCATGCACTGATCACGTGGCTGATCACACACGATCACATGACTGATCATGCACTGATCACGTGGCTATCATGCACTGATCACGTGGCTATCATGCACTGATCACGTGGCTGATCATGCAATGATCACGAGCTACCATGTACTGGTCACGTGACTGATCATGCACTGATCACGAATTGATCATGCACTGATCACGTGGCTGATCATGCACTGATCACGTGGCTGATCATGCACTGATCACGAGCTGATCATGCACTGATCACGTGACTGATCATGCACTGATCACGTACATCATGCACTGATCACGTGGCTGATCATACACTGATCACGTGACTGATCATGCACTGATCACGTGGCTGATCATGCACTGATCACGTGATGATCATGCACTGATCACGTGACTGATCATGCACTGATCACGTGGCTATCATGCACTGATCACGTGGCTGATCATGCCATGATCACGCAGCTACCATGTACTGGTCACATGACTGATCATGCACTGATCACGTGACTGATCATGCAGTGATCACGTGGCTATCATGCACTACTCACGTGGCTGATCATGCAATGATCATGTAGCTACCATGTACAGGTCACGTGAATGATCATACACCCATCAGGTGACTGATCATGCACTGATCACGTGGCTATCATGCACTGATCACGAGACTGATCATGCACTGATCACGTCTATATCATGCACTGATCACATGACTGCCCATGCACTGATCACGTGGATGATCATACACTAATCATGTGACAGATCATGCACTGATCACGTGGCTGATCATGCACTGATACCGTGACTGAGCATGGACTGATCACATGACTATCATGTAGTGATCACGTGACTTAATGGCGCTGATCATGTGACTGATCATGCGCTGATCATGTTTGCTATCATACACTGATCATGTGCCTCTGGAGGCAATAAACAAAGAGCTGAGTAGGCACGAATCAAACAGTCAGCAGGCAATAATCATGGAACTCAGGTGTGAGGAATCATGCTGCTCAGCTGGCAATAATCAAGCAGCTGAGCAGGCAGGAATTACGCAGCACAGCTGGCAATTGTCAAGCAGATGACAGGCAGGAATCGTGCAGCTCAGCTGGCAATTGTCAAGCAGATGAGCAGACAGTAATCACGCAGCTCAGCAGGCCCAGATCACGTGACTGAGCATGCACTGTTCACGTGGCTGATCATACACTGATCACGTGATGATCATGCACTGATCACTTGGATATCATGCACTGATCACGTGGCTGATCATACACTGTTCACGTGTCTGACCATGCACTGATCACGTGGCTGATCATACACTGCTCACGTAACTGATCATGCACTGATCACGTGGCTATCATGCACTGATCACGTGGCTGATCATGCACTGATCACGTGGCATCATGCACTGATCACGTGACTGATCATGCACTGATCACGGCTGATCATGCACTGATCACGTGGCTCATCATGCACTGATCACGTGGCTGATCACACATGATCACGTGACTGATCATGCACTGATCACGTGGCTGATCATGCACTGATCACGTGGCTATCATGCACTGATCACGTGGCTGATCATGCACTGATCACGTGACTGATCATGCACTGATCACGTGACTGATCATGCACTGATCACGTGGCTATCATGCACTGATCACGTGGCTGATCATGCACTGATCACGCAGCTACATGCACTGGTCACGTGACTGATCATGCACTGATCACGTGACTGATCATGCACTGATCACGTGACTGATCATGCACTGATCACGTGGCTATCATGCACTGATCACGTGGCTGATCATGCATGATCACGCAGCTACCATGTACTGGTCACATGACTGATCATGCACTGATCACGTGACTGATCATGCACTGATCACGTGGCTATCATGCACTCATCACGTGGCTGATCATGCACTGATCACGTGGCTATCATGCACTGATCACGTGACTGATCATGCACTGATCACGTCTATATCATGCACTGATCACATGACTCCCATGCACTGATCACGGATGATCATACACTAATCATGTGACAGATCATGCACTGATCACGTGGCTGATCATGCACTGATACCGTGACTGAGCATGGACTGATCACATGACTATCATGTAGTGATCACGTGACTTAATGGCGCTGATCATGTGACTGATCATGCACTGATCATGTTTGCTATCATACACTGATCATGTGCCTCTGGAGGTAAACAAAGAGCTGAGTAGGCACGAATCAAACAGTCAGCAGGCAATAATCATGGAACTCAGCTGTGAGGAATCATGCTGCTCAGCTGGCAATAATCAAGCAGCTGAGCAGGCAGGAATTACGCAGCACAGCTGGCAATTGTCAAGCAGATGACAGGCAGGAATCGTGCAGCTCAGCTGGCAATTGTCAAGCAGATGAGCAGACAGTAATCACGCAGCTCAGCAGGCCCTGATCACGTGACTGAGCATGCACTGTTCACGTGGCTGATCATACACTGATCACGTGATGATCATGCACTGATCACTTGGATATCATGCACTGATCACGTGGCTGATCATACACTGTTCACGTGTCTGACCATGCACTGATCACGTGGCTGATCATACACTGCTCACGTAACTGATCATGCACTGATCACGTGGCTATCATGCACTGATCACGTGGCTGAACATGCACTGTCACGTGGCTGATCACACCTGTCACGTGACATATCATGCACTGATCACGTGGCACTCATGCACTGATCACGTGGCTGATCATACACTGCTCACGTAACTGTCGCACACATCACGTGGCTATCATGCACTGCTCACGTGGCTGATCATGCAATGATCACGAGCAACATGCACTGGTCACGTGACTGATCATGCACTGATCACGTAATTGATCATGCACTGATCACGTGGCTGATCATGCACTGATCACGTGACTGATCATGCACTGATCATGGCTATCATGCACTGACACGTGGCTGATCATGCACTGATCACGAATTGATCATGCACTGATCACGTGGCTGATCATGCACTGATCACGTACATCACACACTGATCACGTGATGATCATGCACTGATCACGTGACATCATGCACTGATCACGTGGCTGATCATACTGATCATGCACTGATCACGTGGCTATCATGCATGATCACGTGGCTATCATGCACTGATCACGTGGCTGATCACACTGATCACGTGACTGATCATGCACTGACACATGGCTATCATGCACTGATCACGTGGCTGATCATGCACTGATCACGTGGCTGATCATGTCGACACGATCTGGCTCATGCACTGGTCACGTGACTGATCATGCACTGATCACGTGACTGATCATGCACTGATCACGTGGCTGATCATGCACTGATCACGTGACTGATCATGCACTGATCACGACTGATCATGCACTGATCACGTGGCTATCATGCACTGTCACGTGGCTGATCATGCACTGATCACAGCTATCATGCACTGATCACATGACTGATCATGCACTGATCACATGACTGATCATGCACTGATCACGTGGCTTATCATGCACTGATCATGTGACTGATCATGCACTGATCATGTTTGCTATCATACACTGATCATGTGCCTCTGGAGGCAATGAACAAAGAGCTGAGTAGGCACGAATCAGTCAGCAGGCAATAATCATGGAACTCAGCTGTGAGAAATCATGCTGCTCAGCTGGCAATAATCAAGCAGCTGAGCAGGCAGGAATTACGCAGCACAGCTGGCAATTGTCAAGCAGATGACAGGCAGGAATCGTGCAGCTCAGCTGGCAATTGTCAAGCAGATGAGCAGACAGTAATCACGCAGCTCAGCAGGCCCTGATCACGTGACTGAGCATGCACTGTTCACGTGGCTGATCATACACTGATCACGTGACTGATCATGCACTGATCACGTGACTGATCATGCACTGATCACGTACATTGGCACTGATCATCACTGACATACACTGATCACGTGACTGATCATGCACTGATCACGTGGCTGATCATGCACTGATCACGTGATGATCATGCACTGATCACGTGGCTGATCATGCACTGACACGGCTGATCATGCACTGCTCACGTGGCTGATCATGCACTGATCACGTGCTGATCATGCACTGATCACATGACTGATCATGCACTGATCACGTGACTGATCATGCACTGATCACGTGGCTGATCATGCACTGATCACGTGGCTATCATGCACTGCTCACGTGGCTGATCATGCATGATCACTTGCTACCATGTACTGATCACGTGACTGATCATGCACTGATCACGGGATGATCATGCACTGATCACGTGACTGATCATGCACTGATCACGTTCGATCATGCACTGATCACGTGGCTATCATGCACTGATCACGTGGCTGATCATGGCTGATCACAGCTACCATGTACTGTCACGTGACTGATCATGCACTGATCACGTGACTGATCATGCACTGATCACGTGACTGATCATGCACTGATCACGTGGCTGATCATGCACTGATCACGGGCTGATCATGCTGCGATCACGCAGCTATCATGCACTGATCACGTGACTGATCATGCACTGATCACGCATCTGATCATGCACTGATCACGTACTATCATGCACTGATCACGTGGCTATCATGCACTGATCACGGCTGATCATGCATGATCACGCAGCTACCATGTACTGGTCACATGACTGATCATGCACTGATCACGTGACTGATCATGCACTGATCACGTGGCTTCATGTCACCACGTGACTGATCATGCACTGATCACGTGGCTATCATGCACTGATCACGCAGACTGATCATGCACTGATCACGCCTATATCATGCACTGATCACATGATCTGCATGCACTGATCACGTGGATGATCATACACTAACTTGTGACAGATCATGCACTGATCACGTGGCTGATCATGCACTGATACGTGACTGAGCATGGACTGATCACATGACTATCATGTAGTGATCACGTGACTTAATGGCGCTGATCATGTGACTGATCATGCGCTGATCATGTTTGCTATCATACACTGATCATGTGCCTCTGGAGGCAATAAACAAAGAGCTGAGTAGGCACGAATCAAACAGTCAGCAGGCATAATCATGGAACTCAGGTGTGAATCATGCTGCTCAGCTGGCAATAATCAAGCAGCTGAGCAGGCAGGAATTACGCAGCACAGCTGGCAATTGTCAAGCAGATGACAGGCAGGAATCGTGCAGCTCAGCTGGCAATTGTCAAGCAGATGCAGACAGTAATCACGCAGCTCAGCAGGCCCAGATCATGGACTGCACCACGTGGCTGATCATACACTGATCACGTGATGATCATGCACTGATCACTTGGATATCATGCACTGATCACGTGGCTGATCATACACTTCACGTTCGACCATGCACTGATCACGTGGCTGATCATACACTGCTCACGTAATGATCATGCACTGATCACGTGGCTATCATGCACTGATCACGGCAACATGCACTGTTCACGTGGCTGATCACACACCTGTCACGTGACATATCATGCACTGATCACGTGGCACTCATGCACTGATCACGTGGCTGATCATACTGCTCACGTAACTCATGCACACATCACGTGGCTATCATGCACTGGCTCACGTACTGATCATGCAATGATCACGAGCAACCATGTACTGTCACGTGACTGATCATGCACTGATCACGTAATTGATCATGCACTGATCACGTGGCTGATCATGCACTGATCACGTGGATGATCATGCACTGATCACGTGATATCATGCACTGACTACTGGCGATCACACACTGATCACGAATTGATGCACTGATCACGTATCATGCACTGATCACGTGGCTGATCACACACTGATCACGTGATCATCATGCACTGATCACGTGGCATCATGCACTGATCACGTACTGATCATGCACTGATCACGTGGCTCATGCACTGATCACGTGGCTATCATGCACTGATCACGTGGATATCATGCACTGATCACGTGGCTGATCACACACTGATCACATGACTGATCATGCACTGATCACGTGGCTGATCATGCATGACACGGGCTATCATGCACTGATCACGTGGCTGATCATGCAATGATCACGTAGCTACCATGCACTGGTCACGTGACTGATCATGCACTGATCACGTAATTGATCATGCACTGATCACGTGGCTGATCATGCACTGATCACGTGACTGATCATGCACTGATCATGACTGATCATGCACTGATCACGTGGCTACATGCACTGATCACGTGGCTGATCATGCACGATCACGTGGCTATCATGCACTGTCACGTGACTGATCATGCACTGATCACACTGATCATGCACTGATCACGTGGCTTATCATGCACTGATCATGTGACTGATCATGCACTGATCATGTTTGCTATCATACACTGATCATGTGCCTCTGGAGGCAATGAACAAAGAGCTGAGTAGGCACGAATCAGTCAGCAGGCAATAATCATGGAATCAGGTGTGAGGAATCATGCTGCTCAGCTGGTACATCAAGCAGCTGAGCAGGCAGGAATTACGAGCACAGCTGGCAATGTCTGCAGATGACAGGCAGGAATCGTGCAGCTCAGCTGGCAATTGTCAAGCAGATGAGCAGACAGTAATCACGCAGCTCAGCAGGCCTGATCACGTGACTGAGCATGCACTGTTCACGTGGCTGATCACACAATCACACGTGACTGATCATGCACTGATCATGTGACTGATCATGCACTGATCAGTGGCTGATCATGCACTGATCACTTCACGGGGATCATGCACTGATCACGTGGCTCTGATCATGCACTGATCACGTGGCTGATCATGCACTGATCACGTGACTGATCATGCACTGATCACGTGGCTGATCATGCACTGATCACGTGGCTATCATGCACTGATCACGTGGCTGATCACATGATCAATACAGCTACCATGCACTGATCACGTGACTGATCATGCACTGATCACGTGACTGATCATGCACTGATCACGTGGCTGATCATGCACTGATCATGGCTATCATGCACTGCTCACGTGGCTGATCATGTCATGCCACTTGTGCCACGAATGTAATTGCAATCAGGCGACTGATCATGCACTGATCACGTGGATGATCACACTGATCACGTGACTGATCATGCACTGATCACGTGGACTGATCATGCACTGATCACGTGGCTATCATGCACTGATCATGTGGCTGATCATGCATGATCACGCAGCTACCATGTACTGGATCACATGACTGATCATGCACTGATCACGGACTGATCATGCACTGATCACGTGACTGATCATGCACTGATCACGTGGCTGATCATGCACTGATCACGTGGCTGATCATGCACTGATCATGGTGTCACCATGTACTGATCACGTGACTGATCATGCACTGATCATGGACTGATCATGCACTGATCACGTGGCTATCATGCACTGATCACTGGCTGATACACGATCACGCATGCTGGTCATGCACTGATCATGGCTGATCATGCACTGATCATGGATGATCATGCACTGATCACGTGGCTGATCATGCACTGACTGGCCAAGCTATCATGCACTGTCGCACGGGCTGATCATGCCATGATCACGAGCTACCATGCACTGATCACATGACTGATCATGCACTGATCACGTGACTGATCATGCACTGATCACGTGGCTATCATGCACTACTCACGCTGATCATGCAATGATCACGAATTACCATGTACTGGTCACGTGACTGATCATACACTGATCACGTGACTGATCATGCACTGATCACGTGGCTATCATGCACTGATCACGTGACTGATCATGCACTGATCACGGCTATATCATGCACTGATCACACGATCATGCACTGATCACGGATGATCATGCACTGATCACGTGACTGATCATGCACTGATCACGTGGCTGATCATGCACTGATCACGTACTGATCACACTGATCACGTGACTGATCATGCACTGATCACGTGCTCCATGCACTGATCACGTGGCTGATCATGCACTGATCACGTGGCTATCATGCACTGATCACGTGGCTGATCACACACGATCACATGACTGATCATGCACTGATCACGTGGCTATCATGCACTGATCACGTGCTATCATGCACCACTGCGGGCTGATCAGGCAAATCACGTTTAGCCATGCACTGGTCACCGGATGATCATGCACTGATCAATAATTGATCAATGCATCTGATCACGTGGCTGATCATGCACTGATCACGTGGCTATCATGCACTGATCACGTGGCTGTCATGCACTGATCACGGACTGATCATGCACTGATCACGTGGCTGATCATGCACTGATCACGTGACTGATCATGCACTGACTGGATCAATGCACGGTTACCGTCACGTGGCTGATCATGACATCATCAAGAGCTACTCATGCGTACTGATCACGTGACTGATCATGCACTGATCACGTGACTGATCATGCACATCACGTCTGATCATGCACTGATCACGTGGCTATCATGCACTGATCACGTACTGACTGCGTCATGATCACGCAGCTACCATGCACTGGTCACGTGACTGATCATGCACTGATCACGGATGATCATGCACTGACTGTGCACTGATCATGCACTGATCACGTCTGATCATGATGATCACGTACTGATCATGGTCACGATCATGCACTGATCACGTGATGATCATGCACTGACCATGCACTGATCACGTGACTGATCATGCACTGATCACGTGACTGATCATGCACTGATCTGCGTCTGATCATGCACTGATCACGTGGCAATGCACTGATCACGTGGCTGATCGCACTGATCAGCAGCTGATCATGCACTGATCACATGACTGATCATGCATGATCACGTGATGATCATGCACTGATCACGTGGCTATCATGCACTGATCACTATTGGATCATACACTGATCACGTGCCTGGTCATGCACTGATCACGTGGCTGATCATACTGATCACGTGACTGATCATGCACTGATCACGTGTCTGATCATGCACTGATCACGTGGCTATCACTGATCACGTGGCTGACATGCGCTGATCACGCAGCTGACCATGTACTGGCCACATGACTGATCATGCACTGATCACGGGATGATCGCACTGATCACGTGGCTATGAATCACTTCACGTGGCTGACGCAATGATCACGAATTCATATACAGGTCACGGAACATCATGCACTGATCACGTGACTGATCATGCACTGATCACGTGGCTACTCATGCACTGATCACGTGACTGATCATGCACTGATCACGCTATATCATGCACTGATCACGTGACTGATCATGCACTGATCACGTGATGATCATGCACATGATCTTGGTGATGATCATGCACTGATCACGTGGCTGATCATGCACTGATCACGTGGCTGATCATGCACTGATCACGTGACTGATCATGCACTGATCACGTGCTCATCATGCACTGATCACGTGGCTGCATGCACTGACACGTGGATATCATGCACTGATCACGTGACTGATCATGCACTGATCACGTGGCTGATCATGCACTGATCACGTGACATCATGCACTGATCACGTGGCTATCATGCACTGATCACGTGGCTGATCATGCACTGATCACGAGCAATGTACTGATCACGTGACTGACGTGCACCGATGCACTGATCATGCACTGATCGTACACTCATGATCACGTGGCTGATCATGCACTGATCACGTGGCTGATCATGCACTGATCACGGACTGATCATGCACTGATCACGTACATCATGCACTGATCACGTGGCTGATCATGCACTGATCACGTGCTGATCATGCACTGATCACGTGGCTGATCATGCACTGATCACGTGACTGATCATGCACTGATCACGTGACTGATCATGCACTGATCACGTGGCTATCATGCACTGATCACGTGGCTGATCATGCAATGATCACTTAGCTACCATGTACAGGTCACGTGAATGATCTGTACACCCATCAGGTGACTGATCATGCACTGATCACGTGACTATCATGCACTGATCACGACTGATCATGCACTGATCACGTCTATATCATGCACTGATCACATGACTGCCCGCATGCACTGATCACGTGGATGATCATACACTAATCTTGTGACAGATCATGCACTGATCACGTGGCTGATCATGTACTGATACCATGACTGAGCATGGACTGATCACATGACTATCATGTAGTGATCACGTGACTTAATGGCGCCTGATCATGTGACTGATCATGCGCTGATCATGTTTGCTATCATACACTGATCAGCCTCTGGAGGCAATAAACAAAGAGCTGAGTAGGCACGAATCAAACAGTCAGCAGGCAATAATCATGGAACTCAGTGTGTGAGGAATCATGCTGCTCAGCTGGCAATAATCAAGCAGCTGAGCAGGCAGGAATTACAGCACAGTTGGCAATTGTCAAGCAGATGACAGGCAGGAATCGTGCAGCTCAGCTGGCAATTGTCAAGCAGATGAGCAGACAGTAATCACGCAGCTCAGCAGGCCCAGATCACGTGACTGAGCATGCACTGTTCACGTGGCTGATCATACACTGATCACGTGATGATCATGCACTGATCACTTGGATATCATGCACTGATCACGGCTGATCATACACTGTTCACGTGTCTGATCATGCACTGATCACGTGCTGATCATAACTGCTCACGAATGATCATGCACTGATCACGTGCTATCATGCACTGATCACGTGATGATCATGCACTGATCACGTGCATCATGCACTGATCACGTGACTGATCATGCACTGATCACGAACTGATCCCACTGATCACGTTCATCATGCACTGATCACGTACTGATCGCTATCATGTGATTCTGATCATGCACTGATCACGTGGCTGATCGTACTGATCACTGCACATGATGCACTGATCACGCGGCTGATCATGCACTGATCACGTGACTGATCATGCACTGATCATCGCGATCTGATCATGCACTGATCACGTGGCTATCATGCACTGATCACGTGGCTGACATGATCACGTAGCTACATGCACTGGTCACGTGACTGATCATGCACTGATCACGTGGACTGATCATGCACTGATCACGTGGCTGATCATGCACTGATCACGTGGCTATCATGCACTGCTCACGTACTGATCATGCATGATCACAGCTACCATGTACTGGTCACATGACTGATCATGCACTGATCACGTGACTGATCATGCACTGATCACGTGGCCATCATGCACTGATCACGACTGACATGCAACGATCACGAGCAATCATGCACTGATCACTCAGGACTGATCATGCACTGATCACGTCTATATCATGCACTGATCACGATGACTGCCCATGCACTGATCACGTGGATGATCATACACTAATCTTGTGACAGATCATGCACTGATCACGTGGCTGATCATGCACTGATACCGTGACTGAGCATGGACTGATCACATGACTATCATGTAGTGATCACGTGACTTAATGGCGCTGATCATGTGACTGATCATGCGCTGATCATGTTTGCTATCATACACTGATCATGTGCCTCTGGAGGCAACAAAGAGCTGAGTAGGCACGAATCAAACAGTCAGCAGGCAATAATCATGGAACTCAGGTGAGGAATCATGCTGCTCAGCTGGCAATAATCAAGCAGCTGAGCAGGCAGGAATTACGCAGCAGCTGGCAATTGTCAAGCAGATGACAGGCAGGAATCGTAGCTCAGCTGGCAATTGTCAAGCAGATGAGCAGACAGTAATCACGCAGCTCAGCAGGCCCAGATCACGTGACTGAGCATGCACTGTTCACGTGGCTGATCATACACTGATCACGTGATGATCATGCACTGATCACTTGGATATCATGCACTGATCACGTGGCTGATCATACACTGTCACGTTCTGACCATGCACTGATCATGGCTGATCATACACTGCTCACGTAACTGATCATGCACTGATCACGTGGCTATCATGCACTGATCACGGCTGAACATGCACTGTTCACTGCTGATCATGACCTGTCACGTGACATATCATGCACTGATCACGTGGCACTCATGCACTGATCACGTGGCTGATCATACCTGGCACGTTCTGATCATGCACACATCACGTGGCTATCATGCACTGCTCACGTGGCTGATCATGCAATGATCATTTATAACCATGTACTGGTCACGTGACTGATCATGCACTGATCACGTAATTGATCATGCACTGATCACGTGACTGATCATGCACTGATCACGTGACTGATCATGCACTGATCACGTGGCTATCATGCACTGATCACGTGGCTGATCATGCAATGATCACGTGACTGATCATGCACTGATCACGTGGTTGATCATGCACTGATCACGTGGCTGATCATGCACTGATCACGTGGCTGATCATGCACTGATCACGGACTGATCATGCAATGATCACGGGCAACATGCACTGATCACGTGGCTGATCATACTGATCACGTGACTGGCGCACTGATCACGTGGCTATCATGCACTGATCACGTACACACACATGCACTGATCACGATGGCTACATGCACTGATCATGTGACTGATCACACTGATCATGACAATGATCACACTGATCATGTGATTGACATGCACTGATCACGTGGCTGATCATGCACTGATCACGGCCATCATGCACTGCCCGCGTGGCTGATCATGCACCGATCACGAGCTACCATGCACTGGTCATGTGGACTGATCATGCACTGATCACGAATTGATCATGCACTGATCATGGCTGATCATGCACTGATCACGGCTGATCACACATGATCACGTAATGATCATGCACTGATCACGTGACATCATGCACTGACTCACGTGGCTGATCATGGCACTGATCACGAGCTGACATACACTGATCACGTGGCTGATCATGCACTGATCACGTGCTACATGCACTGATCACGACTGATCATGCACTGATCACGTACTGATCATGCACTGATCACGTGGCTGATCATGCACTGATCCATGGCTGATCATGCACTGATCACGTGACTGATCATGCACTGATCACGAATGATCATGGCCCATCATGGGCTATCATGCACAGATCACGCATATCATGCACTGATCACGTGACTGATCATACTCGATCACGTGGTCAATCATGCACTACTCACGTGGCGATCATGCAATGATCATGTGGCTACCATGTACTGGTCACGTGTTGATCATACACTGATCACGGATCATGCACTGATCACGTGGCTGATCATGCACTGATCACGTGACTGATCATGCACTGATCACGCCTATATCATGCACTGATCACATGACTGCCCATGCATCACGACTGATCACAACATCACGTGGCTGATCATGCACTGATCACGTGGCTGATCATGCACTGATCACGCATATCATGCACTGATAACGTGACTGAGCATGGACTGATCACATGACTGATCATGCACTGATCACGTGGCTTATCATGCATTTGATCATGTGACTGATCATGCGCTGATCATGTTTGCTATCACACACTGATCATGTGCCTCTGGAGGCAATGAACAAAGAGCTGAGTAGGCACGAACAGTCAGCAGGCAATAATCATGGAACTCAGCTCTGAGGAATCATGCTGCTCAGCTGGCAATAATCAAGTAGCTGAGCAGGCAGGAATTACGCAGCACAGCTGGCAATTGTCAAGGAGATGACAGGCAGGAATCGTGCAGCCCAGCTGGCAATTGTCAAGCAGATGAGCAGACAGTAATCACGCAGCTCAGCAGGCCCAGATCACGTGACTGAGCATGCACTGTTCACGTGGCTGATCACACACTATCACGTGACTGATCATGCACTGATCACGTGGCTGATCATGCACTGATCACGTAGCTACCGCGCACTGATCACGTGGCTGATCATGCACTGCTCACGTGTCTGATCATGCACTGATCACGTGGCTGATCATGCACTGATCACGTGACTGATCATGCACTGATCACGCTGATCGACTATCATGCACTGATCACGTGGCTATCATGCACTGATCACGTGGCTGATCATGCACTGATCACGACATATCATGCACTGATCACGTGGCTGATCATGCACTGATCACGTGGCTGATCATGCACTGATCACGTGACTGATCATGCACTGATCACGTGGCTATCATGCACTGCTCACGTGGCTGATCATGCACTGATCACGTGGCTACATGCACTGCTCACGTGGCTGATCATGCACTGATCACGTGAACTGATCATGCACTGATCACGTGGCTATCATGTACTGATCACGCGGACTGATCATGCACTGATCACGTACATCATGCACTGATCACGTGGCTGATCATGCCACGATCACGTGGTGCTATCATGCACTGATCACGTGACTGATCATGCACTGATCACGTAACTGATCATGCACTGATCACGTGGCTGATCATGCACTGATCACGTACATTGCGCCTGCCATGGCTGATCATGCACTGATCACGTGCTACATGCACTGATCACGTGGCTGATCATGCACTGATCACGGACTTATCATGCACTGATCACGCATCATGCACTGATCACTGACTGGATCATGCACTGATCACGTGGCTGATCATGCATCACGTGGCTGATCATGCACGGATCACGTGACTGATCATGCACTGATCACGTGACTGATCATGCACTGATCACGTGGCTATCATGCACTGATCACGTGGCTGATCATGCACTGATCACGCAGCTACCATGCACTGATCACGTGACTGATCATGCACTGATCACGTGACTGATCATGCTGATCACTGGCTGATCATGCACTGCTCACGTGGCTGACTGCACATGATCACGTAGCTACCATGTACTGGTCACGCACTGATCATGCACTGATCACGTGACTGATCATGCACTGATCACGTGGCTATCATGCACTGATCACGACTGATCATGCACTGTTCACGCCTATATCATGCACTGATCACGTGACTGATCATGCACTGATCACGTGGCTGATCATACACTAATCACGTGACAGATCATGCACTGATCACGTGGCTATCATGCACTGATCACGTGGCTGATCACACATGTATCACGTGACTGATCATGCACTGATCACGTGCTCATGCACTGATCACGTGACTGATGCACTGATCACGTGATATCATGCACTGATCACGTGGCTGATCACACGATCATGACTGATCATGCACTGATCACGTGGCTCATGCACTGATCACGTGGCTACTGCACATGCTCATGGCTGATCATGCAATGATCACGAGCTACCATGTACTGGTCACGTGACTGATCATGCACTGATCACGTAATTGATCATGCACTGATCACGTGGCTGATCATGCACTGATCACGGGCTGATCATACACTGATCACGTAACTGATCATGCACTGATCACGTGACTGATCATGCACTGATCACGTGGCTATCATGCACTGATCACTTGGCTGATCATGCACTGATCACGGGACTGATCATGCACTGATCACGTGGCTGATCATGCACTGATCACGGACTGATCATGCACTGATCACGTGTCTGATCATGCACTGACCACGGCTATCATGCACTGCTCACGTGGCTGATCATGCGATGATCACGCAGCTACCATGTACTGGTCACATGACTGATCATGCACCGATCACGTGACTGATCATGCAGTGATCATGGCTATCATGCACTACTCACGTGGCTGATCATGCAATGATCATGTAGCACTGTACAGGTCACGTGAATGATCATACACCCATCAGGTGACTGATCATGCACTGATCACGTGGCTATCATGCACTGATCACGAGACTGATCATGCACTGATCACGCTATATCATGCACTGATCACATGACTGCCCATGCACTGATCACGTGGATGATCATACACTAATCTTGTGACAGATCATGCACTGATCACGTGGCTGATCATGCACTGATACCGTGACTGAGCATGGACTGATCACATGACTATCATGTAGTGATCACGTGACTTAATGGCGCTGATCATGTGACTGATCATGCGCTGATCATGTTTGCTATCATACACTGATCATGTGCCTCTGGAGGCAATAAACAAAGAGCTGAGTAGGCACGAATCAAACAGTCAGCAGGCAATAATCATGGAACTCAGGTGTGAGGAATCATGCTGCTCAGCTGGCAATAATCAAGCAGCTGAGCAGGCAGGAATTACGCAGCACAGCTGGCAATTGTCAAGCAGATGACAGGCAGGAATCGCAGCTCAGCTGGCAATTGTCAAGCAGATGAGCAGACAGTAATCACGCAGCTCAGCAGGCCTGATCACGTGACTGAGCATGCACTGTTCACGTGGCTGATCATACACTGATCACGTGATGATCATGCACTGATCACTTGGATATCATGCACTGATCACGTGGCTGATCATACACCGTTCACGTTTCTGACCATGCACTGATCACGTGGCTGATCATACACTGCTCACGTAACTGATCATGCACTGATCACGTGGCTATCATGCACTGATCACGTGGCTGATCATGCACCGACGGGCATCACGCACCTGTCACGGACTGATCATGCACTGATCACGTGACTGATCATGCACTGATCACGTGGCTATCATGCACTGATCACGTGGCTGATCACACATGCCATACGACTGATCATGCACTGATCACGTGGGATCATGCACTGATCACGTACTGATCATGCACAGATCACGCACTGATCATGCACTGATCACGTGACTGATCATGCACTGATCACGTGACTGATCATGCACTGATCACGTGGCTATCATGCACTGCTCACGTGGCTGATCATGCACCGATCACGAGCTACCATGTACTGGTCACGCGACTGATCATGCACTGATCACGGACTGATCATGCACTGATCACGGCTGATCATGCACTGATCACGTGGCTGATCATGCACTGATCACGTGGCTGATCATGCACGATCACGCAGCTACCATGCACGTAGCATGACTGATTGCACTGATCACGATTGCATGCACTGATCACGTGGCTATCATGCACGTCGCGCTGATCATGCACTGATCACGTGGCTATCATGCACTGATCACGTGACTGATCATGCACTGTCCACGCTTCATATCATGCACTGATCACATGCGACTGCCTCATGCACTGATCACGTGGATGATCATACACTAATCTTGTGACAGATCATGCACTGATCACGTGGCTGATCATGCACTGATACCGTGACTGAGCATGGACTGATCACATGACTATCATGTAGTGATCACGGACTTAATGGCGCTGATCATGTGACTGATCATGCGCTGATCATGTTTGCTATCATACACTGATCATGTGCCTCTGGAGGTACAACAAAGAGCTGAGTAGGCACGAATCAAAACAGTCAGCAGGCACAATCATGGAACTCAGGTGTGAGGAATCATGCTGCTCAGCTGGGCACAATCAAGCAGCTGAGCAGGCAGGAATTACGCAGCACAGCTGGCAATTGTCAAGCAGATGACAGGCAGGAATCGTGCAGCTCAGCTGGCAATTGTCAAGCAGATGAGCAGACAGTAATCACGCAGCTCAGCAGGCCCTGATCACGTGACTGAGCATGCACTGTTCACGTGGCTGATCATACACTGATCACGTGATGATCATGCACTGATCACTGGATATCATGCACTGATCACGTGGCTGATCATACACTGTTCACGTGTCTGACCATGCACTGATCACGTGGCTGATCATACACTGCTCACGTAACTGATCATGCACTGATCACGTGGCTATCATGCACTGATCACGTGGCTGAACATGCACTGTTCACGTGGCTGATCACACACTCGGTCACGTGACATATCATGCACTGATCACGTGGCATCATGCACTGATCACGCGGCTGATCATACACTGCTCACGTAACTCATGCACAGATCACGTGGCTATCATGCACTGCTCACGTGGCTCGTCATGCAATGATCACGTAGCAACCATGTACTGGTCACGTGACTGATCATGCACTGATCACGTAATTGATCATGCACTGATCACGTGGCTGATCATGCACTGATCACGTGGCTGATCACACTGATCACGTGACTGATCATGCACTGATCACGTGGCTGATCATGCACTGATCACGTGGCTATCATGCACTGATCACGTGGCTGATCATGCACACGATCACGTGACTGATCATGCACTGATCACGTGGCTATCATGCACTGATCACGTGTATCAGGCACTGATCACGTGGCTGATCAGGCACTGATCACGTGGCTACCATGCACTGGTCACGTGACTGATCATGCACTGATCACGTGACTGATCATGCACTGATCACGTGGCTGATCATGCACTGATCACGTGGCTGATCATGCACTGATCACGTGACTGATCATGCACTGATCACGTGACTGATCATGCACTGATCACGTGGCTATCATGCACTGATCACGTGGCTGATCATGCACTGATCACGTGACTGATCATGCACTGATCACGTGACTGATCATGCACTGATCACGTGACTGATCATGCACTGATCACGTGACTGATCATGCACTGATCACGTGGCTATCATGCACTGATCACGTGGCTGATCATGCAATGATCACGCAGCTACCATGCACTGGTCACGTGACTGATCATGCACTGATCACGTGACTGATCATGCACTGATCACGTGGCTATCATGCACTGATCACGTGGCTGATCATGCAATGATCACGTAGCTACCATGCACAGGTCACGTGACTGATCATGCACCGATCAGTGACTGATCATGCACTGATCACGTGACTGATCATGCACTGATCACGTGGCTATCATGCACTGATCACGTGACTGATCATGCACTGATCACGTCTATATCATGCACTGATCACATGACTGTCCATGCACTGATCACGTGGATGATCATACACTAATCATGTGACAGATCATGCACTGATCACGTGGCTGATCATGCACTGATACCGTGACTGAGCATGGACTGATCACATGACTATCATGTAGTGATCACGTGATAATGGCGCTGATCATGTGACTGATCATGCGCTGATCATGTTTGCTATCATACACTGATCATGTGCCTCTGGAGGCAATAAACAAAGAGCTGAGTAGGCACGAATCAAACAGTCAGCAGGCAATAATCATGGAACTCAGCTGTGAGGAATCATGCTGCTCAGCTGGCAATAATCAAGCAGCTGAGCAGGCAGGAATTACGCAGCACAGCTGGCAATTGTCGAGCAGATGACAGGCAGGAATCGTGCAGCCCAGCTGGCAATTGTCAAGCAGATGAGCAGACAGTAATCACGCAGCTCAGCAGGCCCAGATCACGTGACTGAGCATGCACTGTTCACGTGGCTGATCATACACTGATCACGTGATGATCATGCACTGATCACTTGGATATCATGCACTGATCACGTGGCTGATCATACACTGTTCACGTGTCTGACCATGCACTGATCACGTGGCTGATCATACACTGCTCACGTAACTGATCATGCACTGATCACGTGGCTATCATGCACTGATCACGTGGCTGAACATGCACTGTTCACGTGGCTGATCACACACTGTCACGTGACATATCATGCACCGATCACGTGGCACTCATGCACTGATCACGTGGCTGATCATACTCTGCTCACGTAACTCATGCACACATCACGTGGCTATCATGCACTGCTCACGTGGTTCGTCATGGAATGATCACGTAGTTACCATACACTGGTCACGTGACTGATCATGCACAGATCACGTAAATGATCATGCACTGTTCACGCGACTGATCATGCACTGATCACGTGACTGATCATGCACCGACCACGTGGCTATCATGCACTGCTCACGTGGCTGATCATGCACCGATCACGAGCAACCATGTATGGTCACGTGACTGATCATGCACTGATCACGTAATTGATCCTGCACTGATCACGCGGCTATCATGCACTGATCACGTGGCTGATCACACACGATCACGTGACTGATCATGCACTGATCACGCGTGGCTCATGCACTGATCACGCGGCTGATCATGCACTGATCACGTGGCTGATCATGCACTGATCACGGACTGATCATGCACTGATCACGCTGGTATCATGCACTGATCACATGACTGCTCATGCACTGATCACGTGGATGATCATACACCAATCAGATGACTGCGCACTGATCACGCTGATCATGCACTGATACCGTGACTGAGCATGGACTGATCACATGACTATCATGCAGTGATCACGTGACTTAATGGCGCTGATCATGTGACTGATCATGCTGATCATGTTTGCTACATACACTGATCATGTGCCTCTGGAGGCAATGAAACAAAGAGCTGAGTAGGCACGAATCAAACAGTCAGCAGGCAATAATCATGGAACTCAGCTGTGAGGAATCATGCTGCTCAGTGGCACAATCAAGCAGCTGAGCAGGCAGGAATCGTGCAGCCCAGCTGGCAATTGTCAAGCAGATGAGCAGACAGTAATCACGCAGCTTAGCAGGCCCAGATCACGTGACTGAGCATGCACTGTTCACGTGGCTGATCATACACTGATCACGTGATGATCATGCACTGATCACTTGGATATCATGCACTGATCACGTGCTGATCATACACTGTTCACGTGTCTGACCATGCACTGATCACGTGGCTGATCATACACTGCTCACGTAACTGATCATGCACTGATCACGTGGCTATCATGCACTGATCACGTGGCTGAACATGCACTGTTCACGTGGCTGATCACACACCTGTCACGTGACATATCATGCACTGATCACGTGGCACTCATGCATTGAATACGTGGCTGATCATACTCTGCTCACGTAACTCATGCACACATCACGCGGCTATCATGCACTGCTCACGTGGCTCGTCATGGAATGATCACGTAGCAACCATATACCGGTAACGTGACTGATCATGCAAAGATCACGAATGATCATGCACTGTTCACGTGACTGATCATGCACTGATCACGTGATCGATCATGCACTGATCACGTGGCTATCATGCTCTGCTCACGTGGCTGATTATGCAATGATCACGTAGCAACCATGTACTGGTCACGCGACTGATCATGCACTGATCACGCAATTGATCATGCACTGATCACGTGGCTGATCATGCACTGATCACGTGGCTGATCACACATGATCACGTGACTGATCATGCACTGATCACGTGGCTATCATGCACTGATCACGTGGCTGTCATGCACTGATCACGCGGATATCATGCACTGATCACGTGGCTGATCACACACGTATCACGTGACTGATCATGCACTGATCACGTGGCTATCATGCACTGATCACGTGCTATCATGCACTGATCACGTGGCTGATCAGGCAATGATCACGTAGCTACTATGTACTGGTCACGTGACTGATCATGCACTGATCACGTAATTGATCATGCACTGATCACGTGGCTGATCATGCACTGATCACGTGGCTGATCATGCAATGATCACGTGGCTATCATGCACTGATCACGTGACTGATCATGCACTGATCACGTGGCTGATCATGCACTGATCACGTGGCTGATCATGCACTGATCACGTGACTGATCATGCACTGATCACGTGCTGATCATGCACTGATCACGTAACTGATCATGCACTGATCTCGCGACTGATCATGCACTGATCACGTGGGTATCATGCACTGCTCACGTGGCTGATCATGCAACGATCACGCAGCTACCATGTACTGGTCACATGACTGATCATGCACTGATCACGTGACTGATCATGCAGTGATCACGTGGCTATCATGAACTACTCACGGCTGATCATGCAATGATCACGTAGCTATCATGTACAGGTCACGTGACTGATCATACACCCATCAGGTGACTGATCATGCACTGATCACGTGGCTATCATGCACTGATCACGAGGCTGATCATGCACTGTTCACGTCTATATCATGCACTGATCACATGACTGCCCGTGTACTGATCACGTGGATGATCATACACTAATCTCGTGATAGATCATGCACTGATCACGTGGCTGATCATGCACTGATACCGTGACTGAGCATGGACTGATCACATGACTATCATGTAGTGATCACGTGACTTAATGGCGCTGATCATGTGACTGATCATGCGCTGATCATGTTTGCTATCATACACTGATCATGTGCCTCTGGAGGCAATAAACAAAGAGCTGAGTAGGCACGAATCAAACAGTCAGCAGGCACTAATCATGGAACTCAGGTGTGAGGAATCATGCTGCTCAGCTGGCAATAATCAAGCAGCTGAGCAGGCAGGAATTACGCAGCACAGCTGGCAATTGTCAAGCAGATGACAGGCAGGATCGTGCAGCTCAGCTGGCAATTGTCAAGCAGATGAGCAGACAGTAATCACGCAGCTCAGCAGGCCATGCCCAGATCACGTGATGACATGCACTGTTCACGGCTGATCATGCACTGATCACGTGACTGATCATGCACTGATCACGTGGCTATCATGCACTGATCACGTGGCTGATCATGCACTGATCATCAGCTACCATGCACTGATCACGTGCTGATCATGCACTGATCACGTAACTGATCATGCACTGATCACGTGGCTGATCATGCACTGATCACGTGGCTGATCTCACACATGTGTCACGTGACTGATCATGCACTGATCACGTGGCTGATCATGCACTGATCACGTGGCTGATCATGCACTGATCACGTGGCTGATCATGCACTGATCACGTGGCTGATCACACACTGATCACGTGACTGATCATGCACTGATCACGTGGCTGATCATGCACTGATCACGTGGCTATCATGCACTGATCACGTGGCTGATCATGCACTGATCACGCAGCTATCATGCACTGATCACGTGACTGATCATGCACTGATCACGTGACTGATCATGCACTGATCACGTGGCTGATCATGCACTGATCACGTGGCTATCATGCACTGATCACGTGCTGATCATGCATGATCACGCAGCTACCATGTACTGGTCACATGACTGATCATGCACTGATCACGTGACTGATCATGCAGATCACGTGGCTATCATGCACTACTCACGTGGCTGATCATGCAATGATCATGTAGCTACCATGTACAGGTCACGAATGATCATACACCCATCAGGTGACTGATCATGCACTGATCACGTGGCTATCATGCACTGATCACGAGACTGATCATGCACTGATCACGTCTATATCATGCACTGATCACATGACTGCCCATGCACTGGTCACGTGGATGATCATACACTAATCATGTGACAGATCATGCACTGATCACGTGGCTGATCATGCACTGATACCGTGACTGAGCATGGACTGATCACATGACTATCATGTAGTGATCACGTGACTTAATGGCGCTGATCATGTGACTGATCATGCACTGATCATGCTTGCTATCATACACTGATCATGTGCCTCTGGAGGCAATAAACAAAGAGCTGAGTAGGCACGAATCAAACAGTCAGCAGGCAATAATCATGGAACTCAGTGAGGAATCATGCTGCTCAGCTGGCAATAATCAAGCAGCTGAGCAGGCAGGAATTACGCAGCACAGCTGGCAATTGTCAAGCAGATGACAGGCAGGAATCGTGCAGCTCAGCTGGCAATTGTCAAGCAGATGAGCAGACAGTAATCACGCAGCTCAGCAGGCCCAGATCACGTGACTGAGCATGCACTGTTCACGTGGCTGATCATACACTGATCACGCGATGATCATGCACTGATCACTTGGATATCATGCACTGATCACGTGGCTGATCACACACTGTTCACGTGTCTGACCATGCACTGATCACGTGGCTGATCATACACTGCTCACGTAACTGATCATGCACTGATCACGTGGCTATCATGCACTGATCACGTGGCTGAACATGCACCGTTCACGTGGCTGATCACACACCTGTCACGTGATATCATGCACTGATCACGTGGCACTCATGCACTGATCACGTGGCTGATCATACTCTGCTCACGTGACTCATGCACATCACGTGGCTATCATGCACTGCTCACGCTCGTCATGGAATGATCACGTAGCTACCATATACTGGTCACGTGACTGATCATGCACAGATCACGAATGATCATGCACTGATCACGTGACTGATCATGCACTGATCACGTGACTGATCATGCACTGATCACGCTATCATGCACTGCTCACGTGGCTGATCATGCAACGATCACGTAGCAACCATGTACTGGTCACGTGACTGATCATGCACTGATCACGTAATTGATCATGCACTGATCACGTGGCTCATCATGCACTGATCACGTGGCTGATCACATGATCACGTGACTGATCATGCACTGATCACGTGGCGATCATGCACTGATCACGTGGCTGTCATGCACTGATCACGTGGATATCATGCACTGATCACGCTGATCACACACTATCACGTGACTGATCATGCACTGATCACGTGGCTATCATGCACTGATCACGTGGCTATCATGCACTGATCACTGGCTGATCATGCACTGATCACGCAGCTATCATGCACTGGTCACGTGACTGATCATGCACTGATCACGTGACTGATCATGCACTGATCACGTGGCTGATCATGCACTGATCACGTGGCTGATCATACACTGATCACGTGACTGATCATGCACTGATCACGTGACTGATCATGCACTGATCACGTGGCTATCATGCACTGATCATGTGCCTCTGGAGGCAATAAACAAAGAGCTGAGTAGGCACGAATCAAACAGTCAGCAGGCAATAATCATGAATCAGGTGTGAGGAATCATGCTCAGCTGGCAATAATCAAGCAGCTGAGCAGGCAGGAATCGCAGCTCAGCTGGCACTGTCACTGATGAGCAGACAGTAATCACGCAGCTCAGCAGGCCCTGATCACGTGACTGAGCATGCACTGATCACGTGGCTGATCATACACTGATCACGTGACTGATCATGCACTGATCACTTGATATCATGCACTGATCACGTGGCTGATCATGCACTGATCACGCGTCTGATCATGCACTGATCACGTGACTGATCATACACTGATCACGTGAATGATCATGCACTGATCACGTGGCTATCATGCACTGATCACGTGGCTGATCATGCACTGATCACGTGGCTGATCACACAATGCGTGATGCGACATATGCACTGATCATGTGGCTGATCATACTGCTCACGTAACTCATGCACTGATCACGTGGCTATCATGCACTGCTCACGTGGCTCATGGAATGATCACGTAGCAACCATATACTGGTCACGTGATGATCATGCACTGATCACAGGTAACTGATCATGCACTGATCACGTGACTGATCATGCACTGATCACGTGACTGATCATGCACTGATCACGCATATCATGCTCTGATGGCTGACATGCACGATCACGTAGCAACCATGCACTGGTCACGTGACTGATCATGCACTGATCACGCACTTGATCATGCACTGATCACGTGGCTGATCATGCACTGATCACGTGGCTGATCACACATGTCACGTGCTGACCATGCACTGATCACGTGGCTCATGCACTGATCACGTGGCTGTCATGCACTGATCACGTGGATATCATGCACTGATCACGTGGCTGATCATGCACTGATCACGTGACTGATCATGCACTGATCACGTGGCTATCATGCACTGATCACGTGGCTGATCATGCACTGATCACGTGGCTATCATGTACTGGTCACGTGACTGATCATGCACTGATCACGTAATTGATCATGCACTGATCACGTGGCTGATCATGCACTGATCACGTGGCTGATCATGCACTGATCACGTAACTGATCATGCACTGATCACGTGACTGATCATGCACTGATCATGCTGATCATGCACTGATCACGTGGATATCATGCACTGATCACGTGGACATCATGCACTGATCACGTGGCTGATCATGCACTGATCACGTGGCTGATCATGCACTGATCACGTAACTGATCATGCACTGATCACGTGGCTATCATGCACTGATCACGTGGCTGATCATGCACTGATCACGTGGCTGATCACACACTGTCACGTGACTGATCATGCACTGATCACGTGCTCTCATGCACTGATCACGTGGCTGATCATGCACTGATCACGGAATATCATGCACTGATCACGTGACTATCATGCACTGATCACGTGGCTGATCATGCACTGATCACGTAGCTACCATGCACTGGTCACGTGACTGATCATGCACTGATCACGAAATGATCATGCACTGATCACGTGACTGATCATGCACTGATCACGTGACTGATCATGCACTGATCACGTGGCTATCATGCACTGATCACGTGGCTGATCATGCAATGATCACGTAGCAACCATGTACTGATCACGTGACTGATCATGCACTGATCACGTGGATGATCATGCACTGATCACGTGACTGATCATGCGCTGATCATGTTGCTATCATGCACTGATCACGTGGCTGATCATGCACTGATCACGTGGATATCATGCACTGATCATTGCAATGATCATGCACTATCACGTGACTGATCATGCACTGATCACGTGTGGATCATGCACTGATCACGTGGCTATCATGCACTGATCACGTGGCTGATCATGCACTGATCACGTAGCTACATGCACTGATCACGTGACTGATCATGCACTGATCACGACTGATCATGCACTGATCATGGCTGATCATGCACTGATCACGTGGCTGATCATGCACTGATCACGTGACTGATCATGCACTGATCACGTGACTGATCATGCACTGATCACGTGCTGATCATGCACTGATCACGTGGCTGATCATGCACTGATCATGACTGATCATGCACTGATCACGTGGACTGATCATGCACTGATCACGTGGCACTCATGCACTGATCACGGCTGATCATACTGCTCACGTAACTCATGCACTGATCACGTGCTATCATGCACTGATCACGTGGCTGTCATGGATGATCACGCAGTGATCAAGCATATACTGATCACGTGACTGATCATGCACTGATCACGTAATGATCATGCACTGATCACGTGACTGATCATGCACTGATCACGTGACTGATCATGCACTGATCACGTGGCATCATGCACTGTCACGTGGCTGATCATGCACTGATCACGTAGCAATCATGCACTGATCACGTGACTGATCATGCACTGATCACGAATTGATCATGCACTGATCACGTGGCTATCATGCACTGATCACGTGGCTGATCACACATGATCACGTGACTGATCATGCACTGATCACGTGGCTATCATGCACTGATCACGTGACTGTCATGCACTGATCACGTGGATATCATGCACTGATCACGTGGCTGATCATGCACACGATCACGTGACTGATCATGCACTGATCACGTGGCTATCATGCACTGATCACGTGGCTGATCATGCACTGATCACGTAGCTACCATGTACTGGTCACGTGACTGATCATGCACTGATCACGTAATTGATCATGCACTGATCACGTGGCTGATCATGCACTGATCACGGCTGATCATGCACTGATCACGTGACTGATCATGCACTGATCACGTGACTGATCATGCACTGATCACGTGGCTATCATGCACTGATCACTGACTGATCATACACTGATCACGTGGCTGATCATGCACTGATCACGTGGCTGATCATGCACTGATCACGTGACTGATCATGCACTGATCACGTGACTGATCATGCACTGATCACGTGGCTATCATGCACTGCTCACGTGGCTGATCATGCCATGATCACGCAGCTACCATGTACTGGTCACATGACTGATCATGCACTGATCACGTGACTGATCATGCAGTGATCACGTGGCTATCATGCACTACTCACGTGGCTGATCATGCAATGATCATGTAGCTACCATGTACAGGTCACGTGAATGATCATACACCCATCAGGTGACTGATCATGCACTGATCACGTGGCTATCATGCACTGATCACGAGACTGATCATGCACTGATCACGTCTATATCATGCACTGATCACATGACTGCCCATGCACTGATCACGTGGATGATCATACACTAATCTTGTGACAGATCATGCACTGATCACGTGGCTGATCATGCACTGATACCGTGACTGAGCATGGACTGATCACATGACTATCATGTAGTGATCACGTGACTTAATGGCGCTGATCATGTGACTGATCATGCGCTGATCATGTTTGCTATCATACACTGATCATGTGCCTCTGGAGGCAATAAACAAAGAGCTGAGTAGGCACGAATCAAACAGTCAGCAGGCAATAATCATGGAACTCAGGTGTGAGGAATCATGCTGCTCAGCTGGCAATAATCAAGCAGCTGAGCAGGCAGGAATTACGCAGCACAGCTGGCAATTGTCAAGCAGATGACAGGCAGGAATCGTGCAGCTCAGCTGGCAATTGTCAAGCAGATGAGCAGACAGTAATCACGCAGCTCAGCAGGCCCAGATCACGTGACTGAGCATGCACTGTTCACGTGGCTGATCATACACTGATCACGTGATGATCATGCACTGATCACTTGGATATCATGCACTGATCACGTGGCTGATCATACACTGTTCACGTGTCTGACCATGCACTGATCACGTGGCTGATCATACACTGCTCACGTAACTGATCATGCACTGATCACGTGGCTATCATGCACTGATCACGTGGCTGAACATGCACTGTTCACGTGGCTGATCACATACCTGCTGGTGCATATCATGCACTGATCACGTGGATCATGCACTGATCACGTGGCTGATCATGCACTCACGGCTATCATGCACTGCCACGTGGATCAGATCACAGCACCTGACACTGCATCACGCGGTGATTGCGAATGATCACGTACTGCCCATGATCAGACGGCGTGACTACGCATCACAGCCTGATCACGCATGATCATGCACTGATCACGTGACTTCGCACTGATCACGTGACTGACCGCATGATCGGCCTAACGATCCTGATCACTGATCATCTGCTGACGATCACTGATCATGATCACTGATGCACATCAGTGGCTGATCATGCACTGATCACGTGGCTGATCATGCACTGATCACGTAACTGATCATGCACTGATCACGTGACTGATCATGCACTGATCACGTGGCTATCATGCACTGATCACGTGGCTGATCATGCACTGATCACGTGGCTGATCATGCACTGATCACGTGGCTGATCATGCACTGATCACGTGACTGATCATGCACTGATCACGTGACTGATCATGCACTGATCACGTGGCTATCATGCACTGCTCACGTGGCTGATCATGCCATGATCACGCAGCTACCATGTACTGGTCACATGACTGATCATGCACTGATCACGTGACTGATCATGCACTGATCACGTGGCTATCATGCACTACTCACGTGGCTGATCATGCAATGATCATGTAGCTACCATGTACAGGTCACGTGAATGATCATACACCCATCAGGTGACTGATCATGCACTGATCACGTGGCTATCATGCACTGATCACGTGACTGATCATGCACTGATCACATCTGATCATGCACTGATCACGGATGATCATACACTAATCATGTGCCAGATCATGCACTGATCACGTGGCTGATCATGCACTGATACCGTGACTGAGCATGGACTGATCACATGACTATCATGTAGTGATCACGTGACTTAATGGCGCTGATCATGTGACTGATCATGCGCTGATCATGTTTGCTATCATACACTGATCATGTGCCTCTGGAGGCAATAAACAAAGAGCTGAGTAGGCACGAATCAAACAGTCAGCAGGCAATAATCATGGAACTCAGGTGTGAGGAATCATGCTGCTCAGCTGGCAATAATCAAGCAGCTGAGCAGGCAGGAATTACGCAGCACAGCTGGCAATTGTCAAGCAGATGACAGGCAGGAATCGTGCAGCTCAGCTGGCAATTGTCAAGCAGATGAGCAGACAGTAATCACGCAGCTCAGCAGGCCCAGATCACGTGACTGAGCATGCACTGTTCACGTGGCTGATCATACACTGATCACGTGATGATCATGCACTGATCACTTGGATATCATGCACTGATCACGTGGCTGATCATGCACTGTTCACGTGTCTGACCATGCACTGATCACGTGGCTGATCATACACTGCTCACGTAACTGATCATGCACTGATCACGTGGCTATCATGCACTGATCACGTGGCTGAACATGCACTGTTCACGTGGCTGATCACACACCTGTCACGTGACATATCATGCACTGATCACGTGGCACTCATGCACTGATCACGTGGCTGATCATACTCTGCTCACGTAACTCATGCACACATCACGTGGCTATCATGCACTGCTCACGTGGCTGTCATGGAATGATCACGTAGCAACCATATACTGGTCACGTGACTGATCATGCACTGATCACGTAAATGATCATGCACTGTTCACGTGACTGATCATGTACTGATCACGTGACTGATCATGCACTGATCACGTGGCTATCATGCACTGCTCACGTGGCTGATCATGCAACGATCACGTAGCAACCATGTACTGGTCACGCGACTGATCATGCACTGATCACGTAATTGATCCTGCACTGATCACGTGGCTCATCATGCACTGATCACGTGGCTGATCACACATGATCACGTGACTGATCATGCACTGATCACGTGGCTATCATGCACTGATCACGTGGCTGTCATGCACTGATCACGTGGATATCATGCACTGATCACGTGGCTGATCATGACACGTATCACATGTGACTGATCATGCACTGATCACGTGGCTATCATGCACTGATCACGTGGCTGATCATGCACTGATCACGTAGCTACCATGTACTGGTCACGTGACTGATCATGCACTGATCACGTAATTGATCATGCACTGATCACGTAACTGATCATGCACTGATCACGTGGCTGATCATGCACTGATCACATAACTGATCATGCACTGATCACGTGACTGATCATGCACTGATCACGTGGCTATCATGCACTGATCACGTGGCTGATCATGCACTGATCACGTGCCTGATCATGCACTGATCACGTGGCTGATCATGCACTGATCACGTGACTGATCATGCACTGATCACGTGTCTGATCATGCACTGATCACGTGGCTATCATGCACTGCTCACGTGGCTGATCATGCCATGATCACGCAGCTACCATGTACTGGTCACATGACTGATCATGCACTGATCACGTGACTGATCATGCACTGATCACGTGGCTATCATGCACTACTCACGTGGCTGATCATGCAATGATCATGTAGCTACCATGTACAGGTCACGTGAATGATCATACACCCATCAGGTGACTGATCATGCACTGATCACGTGGCTATCATGCACTGATCACGAGACTGATCATGCACTGTTCACGCCTATATCATGCACTGATCACATGACTGCCCATGCACTGATCACGTGGATGATCATACACTAATCATGTGACAGATCATGCACTGATCACGTGGCTGATCATGCACTGATACCGTGACTGAGCATGGACTGATCACATGACTATCATGTAGTGATCACGTGACTTAATGGCGCTGATCATGTGACTGATCATGCGCTGATCATGTTTGCTATCATACACTGATCATGTGCCTCTGGAGGCAATAAACAAAGAGCTGAGTAGGCACGAATCAAACAGTCAGCAGGCAATAATCATGGAACTCAGGTGTGAGGAATCATGCTGCTCAGCTGGCAATAATCAAGCAGCTGAGCAGGCAGGAATTACGCAGCACAGCTGGCAATTGTCAAGCAGATGACAGGCAGGAATCGTGCAGCTCAGCTGGCAATTGTCAAGCAGATGAGCAGACAGTAATCACGCAGCTCAGCAGGCCCAGATCACGTGACTGAGCATGCACTGTTCACGTGGCTGATCATACACTGATCACGTGATGATCATGCACTGATCACTTGGATATCATGCACTGATCACGTGGCTGATCATACACTGTTCACGTGTCTGACCATGCACTGATCACGTGGCTGATCATACACTGCTCACGTAACTGATCATGCACTGATCACGTGGCTATCATGCACTGATCACGTGGCTGAACATGCACTGTTCACGTGGCTGATCACACACCTGTCACGTGACATATCATGCACTGATCACGTGGCACTCATGCACTGATCACGTGGCTGATCATACTCTGCTCACGTAACTCATGCACACATCACGTGGCTATCATGCACTGCTCACGTGGCTCATGGAATGATCACGTAGCAACCATATACTGGTCACGTGACTGATCATGCACTGATCACGTAAATGATCATGCACTGTTCACGTGACTGATCATGTACTGATCACGCGACTGATCATGCACTGATCACGTGGCTATCATGCACTGCTCACGTGGCTGATCATGCAACGATCACGTAGCAACCATGTACTGATCACGTGACTGATCATGCACTGATCACGTAATTGATCCTGCACTGATCACGTGGCTCATCATGCACTGATCACGTGGCTGATCACACATGTATCACGTGACTGATCATGCACTGATCACGTGGCTCTCATGCACTGATCACGTGGCTGTCATGCACTGATCACGTGGATATCATGCACTGATCACGTGGCTGATCACGCACGTATCACATGACTGATCATGCACTGATCACGTGGCTATCATGCACTGATCACGTGGCTATCATGCACTGATCACGTGGCTGATCATGCACTGATCACGTAGCTACCATGTACTGTCACGTGACTGATCATGCACTGATCACGTAATTGATCATGCACTGATCACGTGGCTGATCATGCACTGATCACGTGGCTGATCATACACTGATCACGTAACTGATCATGCACTGATCACGTGACTGATCATGCACTGATCACGTGGCTATCATGCACTGATCACGTGGCTGATCATGCACTGATCACGTGCCTGATCATGCACTGATCACGTGGCTGATCATGCACTGATCACGTGACTGATCATGCACTGATCACGTGACTGATCATGCACTGATCACGTGGCTATCATGCACTGCTCACGTGGCTGATCATGCCATGATCACGCAGCTACCATGTACTGGTCACATGACTGATCATGCACTGATCACGTGACTGATCATGCACTGATCACGTGGCTATCATGCACTACTCACGTGGCTGATCATGCAATGATCATGTAGCTACCATGTACAGGTCACGTGAATGATCATACACCCATCAGGTGACTGATCATGCACTGATCACGTGGCTATCATGCACTGATCACGTGACTGATCATGCACTGATCACGTCTATATCATGCACTGATCACATGACTGCCCATGCACTGATCACGCGGATGATCATACACTAATCATGTGACAGATCATGCACTGATCACGTGGCTGATCATGCACTGATACCGTGACTGAGCATGGACTGATCACATGACTATCATGTACTGATCACGTGACTTAATGGCGCTGATCATGTGACTGATCATGCGCTGATCATGTTTGCTATCATACACTGATCATGTGCCTCTGGAGGCAATAAACAAAGAGCTGAGTAGGCACGAATCAAACAGTCAGCAGGCAATAATCATGGAACTCAGGTGTGAGGAATCATGCTGCTCAGCTGGCAATAATCAAGCAGCTGAGCAGGCAGGAATTACGCAGCACAGCTGGCAATTGTCAAGCAGATGACAGGCAGGAATCGCAGCTCAGCTGGCAATTGTCAAGCAGATGAGCAGACAGTAATCACGCAGCTCAGCAGGCCCTGATCACGTGACTGAGCATGCACTGTTCACGTGGCTGATCATACACTGATCACGTGATGATCATGCACTGATCACTTGGATATCATGCACTGATCACGTGGCTGATCATGCACTGTTCACGTGTCTGACCATGCACTGATCACGTGGCTGATCATACACTGCTCACGTAACTGATCATGCACTGATCACGTGGCTATCATGCACTGATCACGTGGCTGATCATGCACTGATCACGTGGCTGATCATGCACTGATCACGTGACTATCATGCACTGATCACGTGGCATCATGCACTGATCACGTGGCTGATCATGCTCACTGATCACGTAGCTATCATGCACTGATCACGTGACTGATCATGCACTGATCACGTGACTGATCATGCACTGATCACGTGGCTGATCATGCACTGATCACGCATGATCATGCACTGATCACGTGACTGATCATGCACTGATCACGTGACTGATCATGCACTGATCACGTGGCTATCATGCACTGCTCACGTGGCTGATCATGCCATGATCACGCAGCTACCATGTACTGGTCACGTGACTGATCATGCACTGATCACGTGACTGATCATGCACTGATCACGTGGCTATCATGCACTACTCACGTGGCTGATCATGCAATGATCATGTAGCTACCATGTACTGGTCACGTGACTGATCATACACCCATCAGGTGACTGATCATGCACTGATCACGTGGCTATCATGCACTGATCACGTGACTGATCATGCACTGATCACGCCTATATCATGCACTGATCACATGACTGCCCATGCACTGATCACGTGGATGATCATACACTAATCATGTGACAGATCATGCACTGATCACGTGGCTGATCATGCACTGATACCGTGACTGAGCATGGACTGATCACATGACTATCATGTAGTGATCACGTGACTTAATGGCGCTGATCATGTGACTGATCATGCGCTGATCATGTTTGCTATCATACACTGATCATGTGCCTCTGGAGGCAATAAACAAAGAGCTGAGTAGGCACGAATCAAACAGTCAGCAGGCAATAATCATGGAACTCAGGTGTGAGGAATCATGCTGCTCAGCTGGCAATAATCAAGCAGCTGAGCAGGCAGGAATCATGCAGCACAGCTGGCAATTGTCAAGCAGATGAGCAGACAGTAATCACGCAGCTCAGCAGGCCCTGATCACGTGACTGAGCATGCACTGATCACGTGGCTGATCATGCACTGATCACGTGACTGATCATGCACTGATCACGTGGCTGATCATACACTGATCACGTGACTGATCATGCACTGATCACGTGGCTATCATGCACTGATCACGTGGCTGATCATGCACTGATCACGTGGCTGATCATGCACTGTCACGTGACTATCATGCACTGATCACGTGGCACTCATGCACTGATCACGTGGCTGATCATACTCTGCTCACGTAACTCATGCACACATCACGTGGCTATCATGCACTGCTCACGTGGCTCATCATGCAATGATCACGTAGCTACCATATACTGGTCACGTGACTGATCATGCACTGATCACGTAAATGATCATGCACTGATCACGTGACTGATCATGCACTGATCACGTGACTGATCATGCACTGAACACGTGGCTATCATGCACTGCTCACGTGGCTGATCATGCAACGATCACGTAGCAACCATGTACTGGTCACGTGACTGATCATGCACTGATCACGTAATTGATCATGCACTGATCACGTGGCTGATCATGCACTGATCACGTGGCTGATCACACATGATCACGTGACTGATCATGCACTGATCACGTGGCTATCATGCACTGATCACGTGCTGATCATGCACTGATCACGTGACTATCATGCACTGATCACGTGGCTATCATGCACTGATCACGTGACTGATCATGCACTGATCACGTGGCTATCATGCACTGATCACGTGGCTGATCATGCACTGATCACGTGGCTGATCATGCACTGATCACGTGGCTATCATGCACTGATCACGTGGCTGATCATGCACTGATCACGTAGCTATCATGCACTGATCACGTGACTGATCATGCACTGATCACGTGGCTGATCATGCACTGATCACGTGGCTGATCATGCACTGATCACGTGACTGATCATGCACTGATCACGTGACTATCATGCACTGATCACGTGACTGATCATGCACTGATCACGTGCTGATCATGCACTGATCACGTGGATATCATGCACTGATCACGTGGCTGATCATGCACTGATCACGTGACTGATCATGCACTGATCACGTGGCTGATCATGCACTGATCACGTGGCTGATCATGCACTGATCACGTGGCTATCATGCACTGATCACGTGGCTGATCATGCACTGATCACGTGGCTGATCATGCACTGTCACGTGACTATCATGCACTGATCACGTGGCACTCATGCACTGATCACGTGGCTGATCATACACTGATCACGTGACTCATGCACTGATCACGTGGCTATCATGCACTGATCACGTGGCTGATCATGCAATGATCACGTAGCTACCATGCACTGATCACGTGACTGATCATGCACTGATCACGTGGCTGATCATGCACTGATCACGTGACTGATCATGCACTGATCACGTGACTGATCATGCACTGATCACGTGGCTATCATGCACTGATCACGTGGCTGATCATGCACTGATCACGTAGCTATCATGCACTGATCACGTGACTGATCATGCACTGATCACGTGGCTGATCATGCACTGATCACGTGACTGATCATGCACTGATCACGTGGCTGATCATGCACTGATCACGGCTGTCATGCACTGATCACGTGGATCATGCACTGATCACGTGGCTGATCATGCACTGATCACGTGACTGATCATGCACTGATCACGTGGCTGATCATGCACTGATCACGTGGCTGATCATGCACTGATCACGTGGCTGATCATGCACTGATCACGTGGCTGATCATGCACTGATCACGTGCTGATCATGCACTGATCACGTGACTGATCATGCACTGATCACGTGGCTGATCATGCACTGATCACGTGGCTGATCATGCACTGATCACGTGGCTGATCATGCACTGATCACGTGACTGATCATGCACTGATCACGTGGCTGATCATGCACTGATCACGTGGCTGATCATGCACTGATCACGTGACTGATCATGCACTGATCACGTGGCTGATCATGCACTGATCACGTGGCATCATGCACTGATCACGTGGCTGATCATACACTGATCACGTACTCATGCACTGATCACGTGGCTATCATGCACTGATCACGTGGCTGTCATGCATGATCACGTAGCTATCATGCACTGATCACGTGACTGATCATGCACTGATCACGTGGCTGATCATGCACTGATCACGTGACTGATCATGCACTGATCACGTGACTGATCATGCACTGATCACGTGGCTATCATGCACTGATCACGTGGCTGATCATGCAACTGATCACGTAGCAACCATGTACTGGTCACGTGACTGATCATGCACTGATCACGTAATTGATCATGCACTGATCACGTGGCTGATCATGCACTGATCACGTGGCTGATCATGCACTGATCACGTGACTGATCATGCACTGATCACGTGGCTATCATGCACTGATCACGTGGCTGTCATGCACTGATCACGTGGATATCATGCACTGATCACGTGGCTGATCACACACGATCACGTGACTGATCATGCACTGATCACGTGGCTATCATGCACTGATCACGTGGCTGATCATGCAATGATCACGTAGCTACCATGTACTGATCACGTGACTGATCATGCACTGATCACGTAATTGATCATGCACTGATCACGTGGCTGATCATGCACTGATCACGTGGCTGATCATGCACTGATCACGTGACTGATCATGCACTGATCACGTGACTGATCATGCACTGATCACGTGGCTATCATGCACTGATCACGTGGCTGATCATGCACTGATCACGTGACTGATCATGCACTGATCACGTGGCTGATCATGCACTGATCACGTGACTGATCATGCACTGATCACGTGTCTGATCATGCACTGATCACGTGGCTATCATGCACTGCTCACGTGGCTGATCATGCATGATCACGCAGCTACCATGTACTGGTCACATGACTGATCATGCACTGATCACGTGACTGATCATGCAGTGATCACGTGGCTATCATGCACTACTCACGTGGCTGATCATGCAATGATCATGTAGCTACCATGTACAGGTCACGTGAATGATCATACACCCATCAGGTGACTGATCATGCACTGATCACGTGGCTATCATGCACTGATCACGAGACTGATCATGCACTGATCACGTCTATATCATGCACTGATCACATGACTGCCCATGCACTGATCACGTGGATGATCATACACTAATCATGTGACAGATCATGCACTGATCACGTGGCTGATCATGCACTGATACCGTGACTGAGCATGGACTGATCACATGACTATCATGTAGTGATCACGTGACTTAATGGCGCTGATCATGTGACTGATCATGCGCTGATCATGTTTGCTATCATACACTGATCATGTGCCTCTGGAGGCAATAAACAAAGAGCTGAGTAGGCACGAATCAAACAGTCAGCAGGCAATAATCATGGAACTCAGGTGTGAGGAATCATGCTGCTCAGCTGGCAATAATCAAGCAGCTGAGCAGGCAGGAATTACGCAGCACAGCTGGCAATTGTCAAGCAGATGACAGGCAGGAATCGTGCAGCTCAGCTGGCAATTGTCAAGCAGATGAGCAGACAGTAATCACGCAGCTCAGCAGGCCCAGATCACGTGACTGAGCATGCACTGTTCACGTGGCTGATCATACACTGATCACGTGATGATCATGCACTGATCACTTGGATATCATGCACTGATCACGTGGCTGATCATACACTGTTCACGTGTCTGACCATGCACTGATCACGTGGCTGATCATACACTGCTCACGTAACTGATCATGCACTGATCACGTGGCTATCATGCACTGATCACGTGGCTGAACATGCACTGTTCACGTGGCTGATCACACACCTGTCACGTGACATATCATGCACTGATCACGTGGCACTCATGCACTGATCACGTGGCTGATCATACATCTGCTCACGTAACTCATGCACACATCACGTGGCTATCATGCACTGCTCACGTGGCTCGTCATGGAATGATCACGTAGCTACCATATACTGGTCACGTGACTGATCATGCAGATCACGTAAATGATCATGCACTGTTCACGTGACTGATCATGTACTGATCACGTGACTGATCATGCACTGATCACGTGGCTATCATGCTCTGCTCACGTGGCTGATCATGCAACGATCACGTAGCAACCATGTACTGGTCACGTGACTGATCATGCACTGATCACGTAATTGATCCTGCACTGATCACGTGGCTCATCATGCACTGATCACGTGGCTGATCACACATGTATCACGTGACTGATCATGCACTGATCACGTGGCTATCATGCACTGATCACGTGGCTGTCATGCACTGATCACGTGGATATCATGCACTGATCACGTGGCTGATCATGCACGATCACATGACTGATCATGCACTGATCACGTGGCTATCATGCACTGATCACGTGGCTGATCATGCACTGATCACGTGGCTATCATGTACTGGTCACTGACTGATCATGCACTGATCACGTGACTGATCATGCACTGATCACGTGGCTGATCATGCACTGATCACGTGGCTGATCATGCACTGATCACGTAACTGATCATGCACTGATCACGTGACTGATCATGCACTGATCACGTGGCTATCATGCACTGATCACTTGGCTGATCATACACTGATCACGTGCCTGATCATGCACTGATCACGTGGCTGATCATGCACTGATCACGTGACTGATCATGCACTGATCACGTGTCTGATCATGCACTGATCACGTGGCTATCATGCACTGATCACGTGGCTGATCATGCCATGATCACGCAGCTACCATGTACTGGTCACATGACTGATCATGCACTGATCACGTGACTGATCATGCACTGATCACGTGGCTATCATGCACTACTCACGTGGCTGATCATGCAATGATCATGTAGCTACCATGTACAGGTCACGTGAATGATCACACCCATCAGGTGACTGATCATGCACTGATCACGTGGCTATCATGCACTGATCACGAGACTGATCATGCACTGATCACGTCTATATCATGCACTGATCACATGACTGCCCATGCACTGATCACGTGGATGATCATACACTAATCTGTGACAGATCATGCACTGATCACGTGGCTGATCATGCACTGATCACGTGACTGAGCATGGACTGATCACATGACTATCATGTAGTGATCACGTGACTTAATGGCGCTGATCATGTGACTGATCATGCACTGATCATGTTTGCTATCATACACTGATCATGTGCCTCTGGAGGCAATAAACAAAGAGCTGAGTAGGCACGAATCAAACAGTCAGCAGGCAATAATCATGGAACTCAGTGTGAGGAATCATGCTGCTCAGCTGGCAATAATCAAGCAGCTGAGCAGGCAGGAATTACGCAGCACAGCTGGCAATTGTCAAGCAGATGACAGGCAGGAATCGTGCAGCTCAGCTGGCAATTGTCAAGCAGATGAGCAGACAGTAATCACGCAGCTCAGCAGGCCCAGATCACGTGACTGAGCATGCACTGTTCACGTGGCTGATCATACACTGATCACGTGATGATCATGCACTGATCACTTGGATATCATGCACTGATCACGTGGCTGATCATACACTGTTCACGTGTCGACCATGCACTGATCACGTGGCTGATCATACACTGCTCACGTAACTGATCATGCACTGATCACGTGGCTATCATGCACTGATCACGTGGCTGAACATGCACTGTTCACGTGGCTGATCACACACCTGTCACGTGACATATCATGCACTGATCACGTGGCACTCATGCACTGATCATGCTGATCATACTCTGCTCACGTAACTCATGCACACATCACGTGGCTATCATGCACTGCTCACGTGGCTCATCGGAATGATCACGAGCAACCATATACTGGTCACGTGACTGATCATGCACAGATCACGTAAATGATCATGCACTGTTCACGTGACTGATCATGTACTGATCACGTGACTGATCATGCACTGATCACGTGGCTATCATGCACTGCTCACGTGGCTGATCATGCAACGATCACGTAGCAACCATGTACTGGTCACGTGACTGATCATGCACTGATCACGTAATTGATCATGCACTGATCACGTGGCTCATCATGCACTGATCACGTGGCTGATCACACATGTATCACGTGACTGATCATGCACTGATCACGTGGCTATCATGCACTGATCACGTGGCTGTCATGCACTGATCACGTGGATATCATGCACTGATCACGTGGCTGATCACACACGTATCACATGACTGATCATGCACTGATCACGTGGCTATCATGCACTGATCACGTGGCTATCATGCACTGATCACGTGGCTGATCAGGCATGATCACGTAGCTACATGCACTGATCACGTGACTGATCATGCACTGATCACGCAATTGACATGCACTGACATGTGGCTGATCACACTGATCATGACATACACTGATCACGTGACTGATCATGCACTGATCACGTGACTGATCATGCACTGATCACGTGGCTATCATGCACTGATCACGTGGCTGATCATACACTGATCACGTGTCTGATCATGCACTGATCACGTGGCTGATCGCACTGATCACGTGACTGATCATGCACTGATCACGTGTCTGATCATGCACTGATCACGTGGCTATCATGCACTGATCACGTGGCTGATCATGCCATGATCACGCAGCTATCATGTACTGGTGGTGACTGATCATGCACTGATCACGTGACTGATCATGCAGATCACGGCTATCATGCACTACTCACGGCTGATCATGCAATGATCATGTAGCTACCATGTACTGGTCACGTGAATGATCATACACCCATCACGTGACTGATCATGCACTGATCACGTGGCTATCATGCACTGATCACGTGACTGATCATGCACTGATCACGTCTATATCATGCACTGATCACGTGGCTGATCATGCATGATCATGACAGATCATGCACTGATCACGTGGCTGATCATGCACTGATACCGTGACTGAGCATGGACTGATCACATGACTATCATGTAGTGATCACGTGACTTAATGGCGCTGATCATGTGACTGATCATGCGCTGATCATGTTTGCTATCATACACTGATCATGTGCCTCTGGAGGCATAAACAAAGAGCTGAGTAGGCACGAATCAAACAGTCAGCAGGCAATAATCATGGAACTCAGGTGTGAGGAATCATGCTGCTCAGCTGGCAATAATCAAGCAGCTGAGCAGGCAGGAATTACGCAGCACAGCTGGCAATTGTCAAGCAGATGAGCAGACAGTAATCACGCAGCTCAGCAGGCCCTGATCACGTGACTGAGCATGCACTGTTCACGTGGCTGATCATGCACTGATCACGTGATGATCATGCACTGATCACTTGGATATCATGCACTGATCACGTGGCTGATCATACACTGATCACGTGTCTGACCATGCACTGATCACGTGGCTGATCATACACTGCTCACGTAACTGATCATGCACTGATCACGTGGCTATCATGCACTGATCACGTGGCTGATCATGCACTGATCACGTGGCTGATCACACACCTGTCACGTGACATATCATGCACTGATCACGTGGCACTCATGCACTGATCACGTGGCTGATCATACTCTGCTCACGTAACTCATGCACACATCACGTGGCTATCATGCACTGCTCACGTGGCTCGTCATGATGATCAATGAGCAACCATATACTGGTCACGTGACTGATCATGCACTGATCATGAATGATCATGCACTGTTCACGTGACTGATCATGCACTGATCACGTGACTGATCATGCACTGATCACGTGGCTATCATGCACTGCTCACGTGGCTGATCATGCAACGATCACGTAGCAACCATGCACTGGTCACGTGACTGATCATGCACTGATCACGCATGATCATGCACTGATCACGTGGCTCATCATGCACTGATCACGTGGCTGATCACACATGTATCACGTGACTGATCATGCACTGATCACGTGGCTATCATGCACTGATCACGTGGCTGTCATGCACTGATCACGTGGATATCATGCACTGATCACGTGGCTGATCACACACGATCACATGACTGATCATGCACTGATCACGTGGCTATCATGCACTGACGTGGCTGATCATGCAATGATCACGTAGCTACCATGTACTGGTCACGTGACTGATCATGCACTGATCACGAATTGATCATGCACTGATCACGTGGCTGATCATGCACTGATCACGTGGCTGATCATGCACTGATCACGTGACTGATCATGCACTGATCACGTGACTGATCATGCACTGATCACGTGGCTATCATGCACTGATCACTTGGCTGGACATGCACTGATCACGTGACTGATCATGCACTGATCACGTGGCTGATCATGCACTGATCACGTGACTGATCATGCACTGATCACGTGTCTGATCATGCACTGATCACGTGGCTATCATGCACTGCTCACGTGGCTGATCATGCCATGATCACGCAGCTACCATGTACTGGTCACATGACTGATCATGCACTGATCACGTGACTGATCATGCAGTGATCACGTGGCTATCATGCACTACTCACGTGGCTGATCATGCAATGATCATGTAGCTACATGTACAGGTCACGTGAATGATCATACACCCATCAGGTGACTGATCATGCACTGATCACGTGGCTATCATGCACTGATCACGAGACTGATCATGCACTGATCACGTCTATATCATGCACTGATCACATGACTGCCGCACTGATCACGTGGATGATCATACACTAATCATGTGACAGATCATGCACTGATCACGTGGCTGATCATGCACTGATACCGTGACTGAGCATGGACTGATCACATGACTATCATGTAGTGATCACGTGACTTAATGGCGCTGATCATGTGACTGATCATGCGCTGATCATGTTTGCTATCATACACTGATCATGTGCCTCTGGAGGCAATAAACAAAGAGCTGAGTAGGCACGAATCAAACAGTCAGCAGGCAATAATCATGGAACTCAGGTGTGAGGAATCATGCTGCTCAGCTGGCAATAATCAAGCAGCTGAGCAGGCAGGAATTACGCAGCACAGCTGGCAATTGTCAAGCAGATGACAGGCAGGAATCGTGCAGCTCAGCTGGCAATTGTCAAGCAGATGAGCAGACAGTAATCACGCAGCTCAGCAGGCCCAGATCACGTGACTGAGCATGCACTGTTCACGTGGCTGATCATACACTGATCACGTGATGATCATGCACTGATCACTTGGATATCATGCACTGATCACGTGGCTGATCATACACTGTTCACGTGTCTGACCATGCACTGATCACGTGGCTGATCATACACTGCTCACGTAACTGATCATGCACTGATCACGTGGCTATCATGCACTGATCACGTGGCTGAACATGCACTGTTCACGTGGCTGATCACACACCTGTCACGTGACATATCATGCACTGATCACGTGGCACTCATGCACTGATCACGTGGCTGATCATACTCTGCTCACGTAACTCATGCACACATCACGTGGCTATCATGCACTGCTCACGTGGCTCGTCATGGAATGATCACGTAGCTACCATATACTGGTCACGTGACTGATCATGCACAGATCACGTAAATGATCATGCACTGTTCACGTGACTGATCATGTACTGATCACGTGACTGATCATGCACTGATCACGTGGCTATCATGCTCTGCTCACGTGGCTGATCATGCACTGATCACGTAGCAACCATGTACTGGTCACGTGACTGATCATGCACTGATCACGTAATTGATCCTGCACTGATCACGTGGCTCATCATGCACTGATCACGTGGCTGATCACACATGATCACGTGACTGATCATGCACTGATCCCGTGGCTCATGCACTGATCACGTGGCTATCATGCACTGATCACGTGGATATCATGCACTGATCATGTGGCTGATCACACACGTATCACATGACTGATCATGCACTGATCACGTGGCTATCATGCACTGATCACGTGGCTATCATGCACTGATCACGTGGCTGATCATGCAATGATCACGCAGCTATCATGTACTGATCACGTGACTGATCATGCACTGATCACGTAATTGATCATGCACTGATCACGTGGCTGATCATGCACTGATCACGTGGCTGATCATGCACTGATCACGTGACTGATCATGCACTGATCACGTGACTGATCATGCACTGATCACGTGGCTATCATGCACTGATCACGTGGCTGATCATGCACTGATCACGTGCCTGATCATGCACTGATCACGTGGCTGATCATGCACTGATCACGTGACTGATCATGCACTGATCTCGTGTCTGATCATGCACTGATCACGTGGCTATCATGCACTGATCACGTGGCTGATCATGCCATGATCACGCAGCTACCATGTACTGATCACATGACTGATCATGCACTGATCACGTGACTGATCATGCACTGATCACGTGGCTATCATGCACTGATCACGTGGCTGATCATGCAATGATCATGTAGCTAACATGGCATACAGGTCACGTGAATGATCATACACTGATCAGTGACTGATCATGCACTGATCACGTGGCTATCATGCACTGATCACGTGACTGATCATGCACTGATCACGTCTATATCATGCACTGATCACATGACTGCCCATGCACTGATCACGCTGATCATACACTGATCATGTGACTGATCATGCACTGATCACGTGGCTGATCATGCACTGATACGTGACTGATCATGCACTGATCACGTGACTATCATGCACTGATCACGTGACTTAATGGCACTGATCATGTGACTGATCATGCGCTGATCATGTTTGCTATCAT